>NC_037673.1:12142429-12218012 GCF_003255815.1 Theropithecus gelada | reverse complement strand
TCAATAGATGCAGAAAAGGCTTTTGACAAAATTCAACAGCCCTTCATGCTAAAAACGCTCAATAAATTCGGTATTGATGGAACGTACCTCAAAATAATAAGAGCTATTTATGACAAACCCACAGCCAATATCATACTGAATGGGCAAAAACTGGAAAAATTCCCTTTGAAAACTGGCACAAGACAGGGATGCCCTCTCTCACCACTCCTATTCAACATAGTGTTGGAAGTTCTGGCTAGGGCAATCAGGCAAGAGAAAGAAATCAAGGGTATTCAGTTAGGAAAAGAAGAAGTCAAATTGTCCCTCTTTGCAGATGACATGATTGTATATTTAGAAAACCCCATTGTCTCAGCCCAAAATCTCCTTAAGCTGATAAGCAACTTCAGCAAAGTCTCAGGATACAAAATTAATGTGCAAAAATCACAAGCATTCTTATACACCAGTAACAGACAAACAGAGAGCCAAATCAGGAATGAACTTCCATTCACAATTGCTTCAAAGAGAATAAAATACCTAGGAATCCAACTTACAAGGGATGTAAAGGACCTCTTCAAGGAGAACTACAAACCACTGCTCAGTGAAATAAAAGAGGACACAAACAAATGGAAGAACATACCATGCTCATGGATAGGAAGAATCAATATCGTGAAAATGGCCATACTGCCCAAGGTAATTTATAGATTCAATGCCATCCCCATCAAGCTACCAATGAGTTTCTTCACAGAATTGGAAAAAACTGCTTTAAAGTTCATATGGAACCAAAAAAGAGCCCGCATCTCCAAGACAATCCTAAGTCAAAAGAACAAAGCTGGAGGCATCACGCTACCTGACTTCAAACTATACTACAAGGCTACAGTAACCAAAACAGCATGGTACTGGTACCAAAACAGAGATATAGACCAATGGAACAGAACAGAGTCCTCAGAAATAATACCACACATCTACAGCCATCTGATCTTTGACAAACCTGAGAGAAACAAGAAATGGGGAAAGGATTCCCTATTTAATAAATGGTGCTGGGAAAATTGGCTAGCCATAAGTAGAAAGCTGAAACTGGATCCTTTCCTTACTCCTTATACGAAAATTAATTCAAGATGGATTAGAGACTTAAATGTTAGACCTAATACCATAAAAATCCTAGAGGAAAATCTAGGTAGTACCATTCAGGACATAGGCATGGGCAAAGACTTCATGTCTAAAACACCAAAAGCAACGGCAGCAAAAGCCAAAATTGACAAATGGGATCTCATTAAACTAAAGAGCTTCTGCACAGCAAAAGAAACTACCATCAGAGTGAACAGGCAACCTACAGAATGGGAGAAAATTTTTGCAATCTACTCATCTGACAAAGGGCTAATATCCAGAACCTACAAAGAACTCCAACAAATTTACAAGAAAAAAACAAACAACCCCATCAAAAAGTGGGCAAAGGATATGAATAGACATTTCTCAAAAGAAGACATTCATACAGCCAACAAACACATGAAAAAATGCTCATCATCACTGGCCATCAGAGAAATGCAAATCAAAACCACAATGAGATACCATCTCACACCAGTTAGAATGGCGATCATTCAAAAGTCAGGAAACAACAGGTGCTGGAGAGGATGTGGAGAAATAGGAACACTTTTACACTGTTGGTGGGATTGTAAACTAGTTCAACCATTATGGAAAACAGTATGGCGATTCCTCAAGGATCTAGAACTAGATGTACCATATGACCCAGCCATCCCATTACTGGGGATATACCCAAAGGATTATAAATTATGCTGCTATAAAGACACATGCACACGTATGTTTATTGCAGCACTATTCACAATAGCAAAGACTTGGAATCAACCCAAATGTCCATCAGTGACAGATTGGATTAAGAAAATGTGGCATATATACACCATGGAATACTATGCAGCCATAAAAAAGGATGAGTTTGTGTCCTTTGTAGGGACATGGATGCAGCTGGAATCCATCATTCTTAGCAAACTATCACAAGAACAGAAAACCAAACACCGCATGTTCTCACTCATAGGTGGGAACTGAACAATGAGATCACTTGGACTCGGGAAGGGGAACATCACACACCGGGGCCTATCATGGGGAGGGGGGCGGGGGGAGGGATTGCATTGGGAGTTATACCTGATGTAAATGACGAGTTGATGGGTGCAGCACACCAACAAGGCACAAGTATACATATGTAACAAACCTGCACGTTATGCACATGTACCCTACAACTTACAGTATAATAATAATAAATAAATTAAAAAAAAAAAAAAAAAAGTAAAAACACAAAATTTAAAAACCATTCTTATTTTCAACAGCAGAAATTTACAACTAAAAGGAAAAGTGCCTTGGAATGAACTATTAAATCCAAGCTGGTGTCTGTTCACCTGTCCTTAGAAGTCTCAACTTATGAAGTCCACAGAATTTCTCAAAAAACAGTTTTATCACTTTGAATTTGTCCCCTGCTTAATATCCCTCAAAATATACAATATCTAATAAAAATCAGCGTTTTACTTATAAAATAAATTCATGTATCAGCATGAGAATATGTGAATTGTTTATTTAGGTTTAACTTCCTTCTTACTATATAGATTTGGCTTGTTTTTATAATAACAACTGATATATGATTCACAAAAAACAGAAGGAAAGAGTAAGAGAAAGAGAGAGAAATGGCGAAAGAGAAGAAAAAAGGGATAAAGAATAAAAGGGAGGAAGAATGAAAGAGAGAAAGAGAAAGAATACCATTCTCTAAAGGAAGAGGTGCAGAAAATTCCATTATCCTTTCTTCTTGATCATGCCTTGTATGATTGGCAGCCAAACTAGCCCATTGTGAAACCCAACGTTTGCTTCCAGATGAAGATGTGCCTTCCTAAAGGGGAAAAATAAGAAAACGAAATCATGCAGCCTGGTCATATCTGAGTCTCATGAAAGACAATTTCATTTAGTCACAGTAACTTGTCATACAAACCCATAAGTAAACCTCACCTTGCTATATTATCATTTATTACATTTTCTCTTACATAAAATAAAAATTCTCTAGAAAAAAAAAAAAAAATGCACCATAGAACCCCTAATTGCATTTCCAGTCTGCTAGCATCTCTTCAGATTTTGAACTTGCTACCTCGCACAATCATGTGAGCCAGTCTCTTAAAACCTCCCTCTGCTCCTCTTTCTTTCTCCCCCTACCCCATGACCTCTTTCTCTATGTATACTTGTATGTGCGTGCGTGTGTGTGTGTGTGTGTGTGTATATCCTCTCTTGATTTTGTTTCTCTGGGAGACTATAAAGTGTTTAGTGAAAAGGAATTACTGTGCTCTCTGGAATACTATAAAGCCCTTTAAAAACTGCAGTACATAATATATTGTTAGATAAATGTCATGTTGTCTAAATTATGCAGAATAAGAAAACATATCTTATTCATACATTGATAAGTTCATTTAGACAAAATATTTCAAAAATGTAAATAATTTGATGACATTTAACTCTGGAAATTGAAGTTGAAGTGCAATTTAGGAGGATATTATCATCCACTATTAAAAGATTTAGGTGATTCTTAGGATTCTCGCCATTTGTCACTTTCCACATTAATTAACACATAAAAACATTCAAAAATATTTATGAAATAACATATATGTAATTAGCACCGAGAGAAAATGATGACTATGATTGACATAACTGTTGTTTTTATGAAACTAAGACATTTTAGGGAAGACAAGTAAACACAGAAACAGGAAATTAAAGGACACAGTGGGAAAAAGCAATGATTCCAGAACTTGTATTGGCTTCTAAAGAACCCCTGTAGTTAGGGTAGCAGAAGTAAGAGTTTAGGAAGAATCTAAACTCTAGACAGCTAACTCAGGTTTTGTGAAAGATGAATACAAAACACCAGAGAGTAGTTTTGAAACTGTTGTGATGTTTTAATTCTATGTAGAAGGTAGAGTAGATCCTAAGAGAAGGGTGTGAAAGTTTGTGTGGAGAAAAGGCATATGGATTAGTGATTGTAATAAAACTAAAAATATGGAAGGATTAAAGAAACTCTCATGGAAAGAATTTATACAGTATGGAATATATTGTACTATCGACATTTTCTATCCAAATACTGATGTACAAATTTGTAAATTGTTTATTTTCATTTCAATTTATCTGCCTTGTGTGTCAGTTATGTGGTTATTTGCATTTTCCAGGTGAATGTTATTTGTGTCTTAGGATGAGAATTTAGGAAAAGAAATTATTTATCGTAGGGCATATTTCAATAACAGCAAGTGCAGGAATATTTTTCTTTTCAGTGGGAAAACTTCGGGTCTCAGTATATTTGCCAATTGTTGAAAGTAACAACTTATTCTGCTTGCATACATTAACGGGCCAAGGTAAGGAAGGATTTTCCTCCTATAAGAAGGGAAATAAAAAGAGCAGGAGTTAAAGATCATCACGCGAAATGAAATGAGAACAGTAAACTAGACATCATTTTTCTCTAACATTTTCAAAATCACCGAAAATATGGCACTTTAATTTCTGTCTCTCTGTCTCTGTCTCTTTTTCTCTCTGTATCTCACTTTCTCACTCTTGTACTATCTGTATCTCTACTTCTATCCATTTCTATCTTAGGAGGCATCTATGTTTCTTCATCTCCCTCACTCAATACATCCATGGGATTTGAAATCTCTAATGAGAAGGGTTACCTGAAAAGCAGCCAGGTTTAGGAATCTGCATATGTAATCCAATCGAAACATTTCCAGAACTTCCATTTTAAAAAACTTTAGATAGTTTAAAGGATATTGAAGATTCTTTGCTTTCCCAGTGAAATACTTATCTTCCAAACAAGATTTTCTCTTACGTGAATGTTAATATTCATTAGACTTAATACAACATACATTTTTATTTTGTATTAAATAACAAAAAGCATTTGCCCTCTACTAAAGATCTTTATAAGAGTTATAAATAATTTCAATCACATTACAGTTATAAAGGCAACAGGCAAGACAAAGAAGACCCTCCTAAAAGTGGCCCAAAAGAGTTAGGAGTTTATTTGTCTCAGATACTAATTCTAAATGTGACTTCTAGAGGTGATTCAGCTGCTTACACTATCAGGCTGGCCAAGTTGTGATTCACTTGGAATATTTCTTATGGCCGTTTGATAGTTGTCACATCTTTAATAATTGTATCCTTGTTCAATATAAGATAGTTGAGAACAGGCACAATTGCTCAAGCTTGTAATCCCAGCACTTTGGGAGGCCGAGGCAGGCAGATTGTTTTGAGCTCAGGAGTTGGAGACCAGCCTGGGCAACGTGATGAAATCCTGTCACTACAAAAGAATACAAAAATTAGCCGGGCATTGGTGGCTCGTGCCTGTAGTCCAGCTACACGGGAGGCTAAGGATGGAGAATCACTTGAACCCAGGAAATGGAGATTGCAGTGAGCTAAGATGGAGCCACTACACTCCATCCTGGGTGATAGACTAAGACCCTGTCTCCAAAAACAAACAAATTAAAAAAGACAGTTGAAAGCAGATCTGGGGTTATGAGTCAGCAGAGTTCATTGCAATCTTCAAAATGTAATGTGGCAACATGGTTTAGGCAACCTACAAAAACTTTATGCTACTTGGCTCCCAAATTTCTCTAATGGCAAATATCTTAAGAAAATTATGAGGTATGCACAAATATGAGTGTTTAAAAATATGCACCTCAATTTTTACACTAGAAGAATCAATTTGAGTCTAGTTATAAATGATGTTACATTGGCTTATGCAATCACATTTTTAAAAATTTTCAAAAATATTTAAAATATTAATATGAACAGGATATATAGATATCACGATCTAAGTTGTATATATACACATATACACACAAATACACATACACATATACATTATATATAAGCCATATTAATAATGGTAGTAACAAAGTACTACATTGGTAGGAAATATGTAAATACATTTATAGAGATTATTTCCACCTATGAAAACATTTTACAGGTATTTTTAATTACTTATTCATGCTTTTCTAAATGTTCTAAATTTTCTGAAATTAGAATCTACTATTTTAAAAAATGAAAATATTTAATATAATAAAAGTGAAAAGTTTTGCTACTTATTCTGAAAACAATTGCATGCACAATTGCAGAAATGGTTAAAGCAATACAACATATTGGAACATATAGAGGCTTCCAAACAGTCTTTTTAAAAACTCAGTAATAATCCTTTGAATGCATTTTTTGTTACATCAATTTTAAAGCTAATAACTCTTATTTTATAGCCACACCACATTGAAAATGTGAACTGTGACGTTCGTATTTTCCCTACATGAGAAGTGGCATTAATATAAGACTTCATGTCTCCACAATTCAGTAAACAAATTGGTTTTCGGAAAGTCATTATGAACAATGTTATTTTATATTATTGCTGCTTCAATGGCTATTAGGTCTTAGCCCACTTTTAAAATTCCTAAATGTATAAATTCTTCCCCTGTTTTCTATCAGTATATTAAAAGTAGAACCTGATAGTTTGGAGGACTGAATTAGATGCAGAAAAATGTTTCCTCCTTTTAATATATATGAAAAAATGAACAAAAATATTGTGGTTAAGAATGTATGTGCCTATTCACCAAATTTTATAATTATAATTCCCGAATGGGTGCGGTGGCTCACGCCTGTAGTCCCAGCACTTTGGGAGGCCAAGGCAGGCGGATCACGAGGTCAGGAGATCGAGACCATCCTGGCTAACACGGTGAAACTTGTCTCTACTGAAAAATAGAAAAAATTAGCCGGGTGTGGCGGCGGGCGCCTGTAGTCCCAGCTACTCGGGAGGCTGAGGCAGGAGAATGGGGTGAACCCGGGAGGCGGAGCTTGCAGTGAGCTGAGATCCGGCCACGGCACTCCAGCCTGGGCGACAGAGTGAGACTCCTTCTCAAAAAAAAAAAAAAAAAAAAAAATTATAATTCCCGAGTAAATGTCTCTAACAACAATTTATATATAGTTATATGAAATACAGTACAGTTGGCTTCCTAAATCGTATATGTTTGCTGTGTATGCTGTGTCATCAAATTTCCAATGATACTGGGAGCAGTATTTTCAATGTCTTAACATTAGCATGTCTGCATTATTAAACAGTATTGCACAGTTTTAAAGAGAACCCAAATTCAGAATCATTCTTCTTTTGTCCTCAATTCAAAACAGCTTTTCCTAATATCTATCTAAACTGACCTGTATTAGATGCCCGGAAATAGTCAGACAAAGATGATATGACACAGGCAAATGATATTGATCCCAGCACAAAGTTCAAACCACTAAAAAATCGTTAACATAGTCCTATTGCAAGCTACAAATCCTGCATTTTATCAGTGTCTCCCTAAGGTACTTTGCCAGGAGTCAAATGGATGACCTACTTTTCTCTATGATTTTACACACAAGAGCAAATATTATAAAAAAGCAAAATTATGAAGCTGGCATGAATTGCACATTTCCTTATAGAACCTAATGGTGACTAGAGAATTTTTGTACAAATTAAGTAAACAGTGGGTACATTCTAACCAATTTTTTCATGCATGCTAATTTAGAAAGACATGAGTAATCTTAGCTATTTTGTTCAGCATCATGTGATCTGAAACTGTCCAAGATTTGTATGCCTCACACTAATATGACTAAATGAGATTTCCTTTATCATTTTATATTATCTTGTGAACAACATGATTAAACATCTGATTTCCCAAGACAAATCCTAGGGATTCAATCTTGGCCCCATTTTCCTTTTTTATCTTATCCATCCACCAATCTCAAACACACACACATACACGTACATACACCAATCATTTTGTCACCTAGTGATAAACACAGGGACATAGTCTAATTCTCTTAATTCAGATCATGATTTTAGATGACAGAGGTTTCTACATAGAGCTATTCAGGGTAGGACACACCACAGCCTTCTCTCTAGGAGTAGCAAATTTCACTGGGTTTTTAACCTCCAGATCATCGTGGCCTTTTATTATTTAAACTGGGCAGATTCTTTACCCTCTGAACACCTCCTGATATTTCTAGGGACAGTGATCTGCAAACCCATCCCTGGGAACAGATGGAGGACATTCTTGAATGGCTTGTCGAGAAGTAGATATGAAAGTCAATTTACATGAACACATTTTTCCTAAGTCCCAGGCTCTGGGTGTGCCTAAATTATTTGTCTACCAAAACCAATTTAATCTCCTAAATTCTCTCTTCTCATCCAACCATCACCGTATGCCTCCTGATCCCCTTCATCACCACCTCAACTGTAGAATATTACTGAAGTTTCTTCTAACATTTAGATGTGGCTGATTTTACATGGCTATCTAACTAGAGATAAATATAATTCTTCCAGAAACTGCTACGAAATTCCAGCACCCACTCCCTCTTTAGGAAAAAGTTGGCTTTTACTAGATAAATATGCTGATAAATTGATGGTTTAAGGTCTGATTGCCTACTTATTTGGAGCCCCATATGCACCACTAGGAAAAGAGGAGAGGAGAGGTGAGGAGGGGAGAGGAGAGGAGAGGAGAGGAGTGCAGAAAAGAGAAGAGGAGAGGAGTGCAGAAAAAAGAGAGGAGAGGAGAGGAGAGAGGAGAGGAGAGAAGAGAAGAGAAGAGAAGAACATGTTATGAAGACAAGAAATTGCTATGATGACAGGTTAGTCAAACAATCTCAGTGGATTTTATTAAATTGCATCCTATGTAGTGTGTTATTTTAGCATTCTACTCCATCTTTCCAAGAAGATAGATACAACAAATGTCATTTTGCAAATTCTGAATCCCTGTTCCATTGAAAGTTTGATGATATAGATGTATGAGTCCACTGGTTCTTAAATGTAGGCAGTCATCACTACCACCTGGCAGGCTTCATTAAGTAGATTGCTGGGCACTACCACCAGAATCTGATCCAGTAGATCCAGAGCAGAGACTATGAAATTTCATTTCTAACAAACATCTACAACTCATGCCGCTACTGGGAGACCACCCTTAGAGAACCCCTAGATTAACCAGTGTTCATTTCATTCCATTAAAGGGCTTCCCCTATTTGGGTTCCAACCTCAAGTTCCTACAGAGAGATACGTGGGACTTTTTATCTCAGCAAGAGGAAATTTAGGGTAAGCTTGAGATTACAGATGATCTCAAGTGTAACATACTCATAATTGTGATACTACTTAGAAGATGGGAAATTAAAGCAGAATTTAATAATGGGTCAGAAAAGAAAAAGGAAAAGAAAGTTTTAGGGAAAAAGAACAAAAACCAGTTAATCTGACTTTTATAACTCCTGTTTTCCCTGTGAGGAACAATTAGGAGTCACAAAACACTTTACCTTCTAAAACGTGAAATTTTCTATAGTTACTTTTAATTGAATTGAATATCATTTCACATAAGGGATTCGGAATGAGAGAAAGAAGATTGCCATTGAGTCTTTTGTTTACGAAAGTGACTGCGCCATTCTAACTTCCTATACAGAAGTTAGGATACCATATGTTTCAAGTGTCTGTAATAAGATATGGTATCCAGGTACCAAATGTTATTTCTCATCACTCTATATACAAGATGCCCAATTACTCTGTAACACAAACTTAAAAGCTTCATGTCAATGCAACCTGACAGAATTAGATTATAAATTCCAGTTAGTACTTAGAGGTACAGCTTTTGTCTTAATCAAATTCTATTATTATAAAAAATTTATTCTTTATTATCAACAACTGATATTACCTAAATGTCCCAACAAGAAGCATAACAACATAATTATATTTTGATGTAGAAAGATCTAAGGGAAAGATGAAGTTAATATGCAACATTGCAAACTACAAAATACATTTTTTCAAAACTATGTACTCGATCTTACCATTGAAAAATGCGTATCCATATTAATACACAGTTAAAAAATATGTTATTACTATGCTAACATATACATATGCAGCCTTTCAATGGTTAACTGGGGAAGTTTTGCACCCCAAAGGACATTTGGCAGTTCCTGGAACATTTTTGATGGTCATAACTGGGAAGAGGCGCTTACTGGCGTCTAATTAATGGATGCTACTAAACATCATACGATGTGCAGGTCAGCCTACACTCCCCTCATAGCTAAGAATTATTCAGCCTAAAATGTTGAGAAACCCTAGGAAACAAATTGCTGAGTTGTAGGGAATTTGAAGTTAGAGAATTTCATCTTTCCTTTCACTTCTGTAATGTCACTCAGACTTGTTGGTGTTTATTTAAAAAAAAAAAAATTAGAACCATAGATAATGACCCTAATAAGAAATTCTTTGGGTGGATGATCACTAACTCAATATATATGGAAAAAGAAAGAAATTGAAGCTTTATAATTCCAAAATGATCCCTTTTGCATCAAACAAACTTCCCAAAAGGACCATGAAAACTTACAGGTTAGAAGTGATTTTTCTCTAGAATACAGAGTGATTTCTCTGTAGAAATACCTCAGATAAATTATCAAAATGGTTAGGGTTTATTTTACTTTATGCCAAGTCTTTGTAAAAATAAATATTTGTTATTTCTTATAATATTTATAATAAATATAAAATATTATAATTACATATAATTAAAGCAGAATTCAATTTATATACATTAAATTAAAGTAGAATTTAATAAGTCAGAATGAAAAAAGAGGAAAAGGAAGGTGTGAATGAAAAAGAATACAAACCAGTTAATTTAACTTTTATAACTTCTGTTTTCCCCGTGAGGAACAGTTAAGTAGAGAGAGATTTATATATATACAGAATAATGATATGGTTTGGCTGTGTCTCCACCCAAATCTCATCTTGAATCGTAGCTTCCATATTTCCCCTGTGTTGTGGGAGGGACATTTGAATGGTAGTCTATTTCTACCAGTTAATGAAACCTGATAAAAGGCTAGGCAGTAGACTCTAGTTCTATGAACAAAGTCCATTTGGCGTCATACTATTACTGTTAACACAGTAATAATACGTTAACACAGTAATTATTCCCTAGTGGGCAATAATTGAATTATGGGGGCCATTTCCCAGATACTGTCCTCATGGTAGTGAATAAGTCACACAAGATCTGATGGTTTTATAAGGGGTTGCCCTTTTTGCTTGACTCTCATTCTCTCTTTGCCTGCAAAAGTGAGATGTGCCTTTCACTTTATTCCATGATTGTGACACCTCCCCACCGACATAGGACTGTGAGTCCATTAAACCTCTCTTTTTTTATAAATTACCCAGTCTCAAGTAAGTCTGTATCAGCAGCATGAGAACAGACTAATACAAATAGATATACAAATCTTATACAATATGTAAAATTATATATTTATACTAATACAAATCTTATACAATATATAAAATTATATATTGTATAATATACAATATATAAAATATNATTGTATAATATACAATATATAAAATTATATATTGTATAATATACAATATATAACTTATATGTATCATATAATCTAGAATATATAAATATATATATTTCCTTATGTAGCTATGCTTTTCTCCAGCATTCTCACCTAGCAATTATAAATAACATTTTAAAAGAGGCCATAGCAAATAGTAAAATATAGTATTATATTTGAGGTTTTTCTCACAAAAAAACATATATTTGAATATATTTCACATAGTGAAAGAGTTAAGATATTCCCTTTATCTTACATTATGGGTAGGGATTTTTTATATCTAAGACACAAGAATGCAGTTGGCCTTTAAGTATGCTGGTTCCCTTTTTGCTTTTCTTTTCTTCAATTTTATTTTCTTCCTCTATTCTCCTCAAATATTTCACTCTTTTCTTTCTTTCTTTTACTCTTTTTTCTTATCTACCTCTACTTCTGTTCCTCCCTCTCTCTCTCTTTCTTTTTTCCTTCCATTCTTTAGTAAATATTCATCAAGTACCCACTCATTCCTACAGACTGTGTTAACAGTAATAATATGACACTAAATGGTCTTTCTTCATAGAACTAGAGTGTACTGCCTATAACTTTATCGGACTTCATTAGCTGGTAGAAATAGACTACCATTCAAATGTCTATGTCATAGAGTCCCCTCCCGATCAAATGCAGAAAGAAAAACACTTTCAATTCTTTTAATGATTGTTGGGCAGGTAGAAATATTGTAGGAGATGGGTGTACAGACAAACAGATCTGAATCTGAAAGTATTACACATATGTCCCCATTACCTTTGCTGTAACACTTGCCTACACTAGAGATATCTCCATGTCAAAGTGGTCCAGGATATCAATACTTATATGAAGAGATGGGAATTCCTAAATTCATCTCAAAGCTAGATATTGTTATTAACCAGTCAGACTATTCCTTTAAGATCATTCATTTCCATGCCCCCCATTGCTCTCCACAGCCAAGCCTCCGCCAGTGTGACCATAGTCCATCAGATATGGCACCAGTGGCAAATGGAAATGACCTCTATTCCAACAACTCCTATTCAATTACTTGTACAAGTGGATACATAAAGCTAAAGTGTCATCTACTTTTTCTCACCTGTAGAAGCCAACTCTTACTTTCCACTTATCCAAGACAACATGATAAATGAACGGTTTATTTTCACATTGCTATTTATATAACAAGGATATTTTAAAGTTATTGGTCTGAGCACATCACGGAAGATATCCTAGGCTCACTATGAACAAGACTAAGAACACAGGTATGAAAGCAAGAAGACAGAGAGAGAGAGAGAAAAAAAAAAAAAGAAGAAAGGAAAAAAAAAAAAAAAGGGGGAGGAGGAGGGAGAGGAGGAGGAGGGGGAAGAGGAGGAGGGGGAGGAGGAGGGAGGAGGAGGAAGAGGAAACAAGAAAAAGAACAAGAAGAAAAAGACTAAAGAAAGAAAAACAGAGAGAGAAAAGAAAGGAAGAAAAATAAAGGGAGGGAGGGAGGAAGGAAGGAAGGAAGGAAGGAAGGAAGGAAGAAAGAAAGAAAGAAAAAGAAAGAAAGAAAGAAAGAAAGAAAGAAAGAAAGAAAGAAAGAAAGAAAGAAAGAAAGAAAGAAAGAAAGAAAGAAAGAAAAGAAAGAAAGAAAGAAAGAAAGAGAAAAGAAAGAAAGAGAGAGAGAGAGAAAGGAAGGAAGGAAGGAGAGAGAGAGGAAGGAAGGAAGGAGAGAGGAAGGAAGGAAGGAAAAGGAAGGAAGGAAGGGAGGAGAGGAGAGGAAAAGAAGGAAAGAAAGGAAAGGGAACAAGAGGGAAGGGAAAGGGGGAAGGGAAGGGAAGGGCAAGGCAGTGCAAGGCAGGGCAAGGCTTGGGTTCTAATGAGCAAGGAAGAAGTTAAGCCTGCAAAACCGGTCACCCCACAAGCTATAAGGAGTCTTATATCTTGAGAAACAGCTGTATTTCATCCTATAGACAAAGAGGATATTAAGCAGTGGAATGATAATACTGGTATTATATCCTAAAAATTATAGATGTGGTTTGAAGGACAAGAGTGTTGACAGTGAGGATAAAGCTAAAAAGCCATTTTGGTAGTTCTGACATTAAATCTGACATCAATAGAGAAGATAGAGTCTTCCAAAAATATCTGGCAGATGGTTGATGTAAACTAGGGGTATGAACGAGAAAAGGAGCAAAATTGGGGAATATAATATGTTTTTGTTGCTGTCACTTAGGCATCTATATCTGAAATTTAGGCATGACAATCATTAAGTCATGAGAACTTTAGGCATCAGAATTAAGATTACCTTCACACACTATTGGACCTGAAAACTGACACAACCTGTGTCAGCATGACTTAACCACTTCTTCAGTGAAACTCTCAGTCAGGAATATAAAACTATAATCCACAAATATTTTTACTGTTGGCTCTATAACATCCCCTAAAATTAATTTATACAGACAGTATTTATTCTGAGACAGCAGCTCTCCTTTTCTGGACAACAGATTGCCCACTTGGGCAAAGAACTCCCCTAACAGGCAGCTATTTATTTATTGTGACTCACTTTAACCGCCCTGCTGCCATCTATACCTGCCAATCCCAAATTACCATGCCATGAACTTTGTCCAATCCCAATCGGCTTCCCACCTTTCAATCAATATCAGTATCTTTCCCCAAAGTCTCTATTCTGAGATTGTATTGAGTTTCTACCTAAGTGGTATTATCCGTTATTACATTAGGTCTAATAAATTCAGCTTTCCTTGGTCAAAGGTTTTATTGATTATGTATTTGTTGGGGGGGAGGAGTTGACAGCAAATAGGCAGACAGAGTATTAATGCTGAACCTGATAAGTACAGATTTGAAGACATCGATTTTGAAGGGCTTATAAAATATCCCTATAGACATTCCCAAATATCACTTAGAAATACTGATTCTTCACAAAAAAAACTTAACTTTAGCAAAAATTTAAATAATAATAGCTAAATGCTATGACCTGAAGAGTTGTGTCTCCCCAAAGTTCATATGTTGAAATATTAACCCATTAAGTAATGGTATTGGGAGGTGAGGGCTTTGGAAAGTGATTAGGTCATGAGGGCAGAGCCCTGTTTATTAGAGGCCCCAGAGAGAAGAGCTGCCTTACCCTTTTCCACTAGGTGAGGACAGAGAGAGACTGCAATCTATGAACCAGGAAACAGGCCCTCACCAGACACTGACTCTTCTGGCACCTTGATCTTGGACTTCCCAGTCACCAGATTTTTGATAAGTTTCTGTTGTTTATAAGCTACCCTGTCTATGGTATTTTGTTAGAGCAGTCTGAAAGAACTAAGACTGACATTTACTCAGAATGTGCTATCTTCCAGGCATTGTTCTTAGATTTTACATGTATTCATATATAGAACAACACTTTAAGGCAGTTACAATGATCTCTGTTGTATAGATGAGAAAACTGATGGACACAGAATTGAAGTAATTTACCCCAGGCTACAGAACTACTGGACACTTTTAAAAACTGTACTATGCTGTCTCTTTGTGGATGACTTTTGTTCTTTCACTTCCAATCTATGCTCTCACTCATACGTATTATACTATTTGATTACTGGCACCCAAAATATTACCAATTTAGTGTATTTTATTTGTGTACTTTCAGAAACATTTTAAAATTGCTTCTAATGATTGATTTATACAATCTGTTTTTAGTTTTAATGATTGATTTCCACAACATATTTTTAAATGCTAAAGATGCTTATATTTATTGTACTGGTACAATT
The DNA here is from genome assembly GCF_003255815.1 of Theropithecus gelada. Taxonomy (NCBI): domain Eukaryota; kingdom Metazoa; phylum Chordata; class Mammalia; order Primates; family Cercopithecidae; genus Theropithecus; species Theropithecus gelada. The sequence goes on along the minus strand of NC_037673.1, from coordinate 12,202,896 downwards.
TTAGAAAATAGATTTGACCACCTTTATAAAGCTAAATTTAATCTGTTTTAATTCCAATTTCTAGGAAAAAAAATTACATTTATTTCTAGCATCACTGCCTATAGCTGGCAGGTATAAAATGGAGACCCTGTATCTTTTCACATCTAAACAGATGCACTTTAAAAGCAACAAAAAGCACATCTACCTTTAAAAAAATTGGACAATGTTTATTTCTACCAATGGTATTGTTCTACAGAGATGCAGGGGACAACACATCAATTTATAAGAAATTACGTCTTAAAGAGCGGACAATTTAGTCTGACCATTAAATCACTTTCATGAACTTTATCTACAAAACCTGCTGTCTGACTATAAGCTTCTTTCTGACTTGCATTCTACTTCAATAATAATGTAAATAAATAATGAATACATACATAAAATAACTTGCTTTCCACTTGAGTAATAAGCTTTCATTGCTACGCTTTTTTTTACATCTGACGATAATTTTGTTCAACACAAAGAGCTGTGTGTGATGCATGGTGGGGTGGGGCCTTGGGCTACTCAAAATGTAGTCTGTGAATCAGCAGCAGCAATTTCACCTGGGAGCTGTCTAAAAATGCAGAATTGTGCAGCCCAAATGAGACTTACTGAATCAGAGACAGAACCTCCAGGCTATTCCTATATACATTAATGTTTAAGGAGCACAGCCCTAGGCATAAATGTGCATAAAAATCCTCATCCTCCTTGAAATATTTGAGGAGTTAGGATGTTTATATGTTGCCCATTAATAAATTCTCATGCAGCCACAATACTTTACAGAAAATATATTTGAGTGGGATTCATTGAGAATAAGTTACTCTCTATGTTAAAAACAATTTATTCTACAGATAATTATACAAAATTATATTTTCCAAAGTCATCCTGAATTTCTTGCATTTTGTTAACCTACTGACCATAATAATCTTCCTTCAAAAGTTCATCTATTCAATTCATTATGAAAACATTCTCTGGAGTCACTATTAAGTTTGACATTTAAATTTAAAATGTCAGTAAATTCAGAGACAAGAGTCTGTGAGCAATAAGAACATGCCCTTCATTTTATTTAAAAATAAAGAGAATATTGTCACTTTGAGGTTCTGTTAACATTTTGTAAGACAACAAATAAGATCCTCTAAGGGCAATCACACATTGAGAAAAAAATGTGAGCATTTACAGTAACTATTCGTATTCATAGCAACTATTGCATCATGACCACATAATGCTCATAAAAATCAGTAGTACAAATATTTTTGTAGCTAGAAAACTAAATGGCAGACATTAAGCATAGATGTGCCATCTTTGCAGAACAAACAAATTAATACCATCAATGCATAATAATGATGGAGGAACATACGAATTCAATTGTCTATTTCCCAAATATGTCAATAATGATCTCCACTAAAATCTATCTTGCTAGGTGATTCCAATAAAACCAATTTAATTACATTGTCTTTTACCTGGAATAGAGCTCTGTCATTCAGTTTCATTCACTTGGCTCAATACTGCTATAAATTACTCTTCTTTTTATAGCTTTTCTTTTTAGAAAAATTTAATTTGTTAAATTACTATTCTTATCTGTTGGCTTGCATTGAGTCGTTACCTAATTTCTTGCATTATTTTTTGAAAGAATTAGAAAACATCACTTCAAACCAATGCCTTTTCATCAACTTTCCTGAAATACTTCCCAAACTACATGGTTTTGACACTTTTATAGTCAAACTATGTATTTCCCAGCTTCCAGTACTAAATAAACACCTTAGTGCTCAGACCACTTATAATTATAATGCTTGTTAGTGTTTTGCACTAACATCCCTTTTATCTGAAGAGCGTAAGGTATTTTATAACCACCAAGTAAGCCTCAAGTGAGAGACCCTCACTGAGATCAATGGGGAGCTGAAGAATTAGATTTACCAGCAATTGAAGGAGGATTGAAGTTAGGGAAAATAAATTGCCAAATCAAAATAATTGATTATTGATGTTCAACTCCCCAGGTCGTCAGAATTACATGGTCTTTATCCTAGATGACAAATTCTTATGTTTAAGAAGTTTGTGTTGCTTTAACTTAAGATATTGTCTCGGTTTAATGGAGTCTATGTTTCTGGCTCTATTACATTGTTTGATTCACAATGTCAGATTTTCCTCCAAATGTTTCAAGTAAAATATGGTTATGTTGCAAAGATCATCAAAAAGACTTCATATATGAGATAAAACAGTGCAGGGATTTTTTTCCTAAAGTTTAGATTTTGGCTATGCTACTATGGAGACAATACAAACTAAATAAATATAAAGACCACTCCAATAGCACCACCAAGAAAAAACATCGCTGTTAACATATTTGCATGCATTTATATACTGTAGATGCGTCTACACACATTAATTTGTATGTATTTTTAACGTAAATTAAATTAGCCTATATGGTTTAGCATCTGATTTTTCCCTCTCTTAATATATTGATTATATGATTTACAGTTGTCTTCTTTTCCATGTTTTAACACTCTTCTTTCTCACTTTCTCATCTAGCTTAGGTTCCATATCACTTTGATCTTTGAAACCATCATCAAATACCCTCTGCAGGCCAATAATGGTGCCCAGATTCCAAGACGTAACTCCTGGAAACTATAACTACTAGCTTATTTGGAAAAAGTGTCTTTTCTGGTATAATAAAGTCAAGGATCTAAAGGTGGGAAGTTTATCCCAGATTTTCCAAGTGGTCCTTAAATGCAATAGCATGTATTCTAAGGAAAGGAGAGGGAGATTTGACACACACAGATGAGAAGGCAATGTGACAACAGAGGCAGATATTAGAGTGATGTGGCCAAAATCCAAGGAATGCCTACAGCCACCAGATGCAGGAAGAAGTAAGGAACAGGTTTCCCTGGAGCCTCCAAAAGGAGAGTGGACCTGCAGATACTTTGATTTCAGCCCAATTCAGACTGGTTTTGGACTCTGACCTCCATAACTGTAAAAGAATAAATGTGCATTGTTTTAAGCCACCAAATGTGTGCTCATTGTTACAGCAGCCACAATACACTTTTTCTCTTTCTTCTTCCATCACCTTCTCATTAAAAATCCAGTCTGAACTTACCCAACCACCTACGTGCCACAGGCAGACTCTAAATAGCCAAATACTGCTAGAGAAAGCCTGCAGTAGAAACGGCGGCTGTCACTAAAGCCAAGGCTGCCCAATCACAGTGCATCTTCCACCTTCTCTGCCATGTCATTTTTAGATGAATCTTTGTCCTCACACTGCTCAGGGGGCTTTCATCTTTAGCACTACTCTTGTTTTCTATTGCATTCTTTCCAGATATAAGACAGTCTATTATTCAAGTCTAAGGCAGAAATATTTAGGGAAAAAACATCATGCAGGCTTCACTCTCTCACTTCCCATTGGGTCTTCTTCATATGCCAATCTTCTTTCTTCGACTTCATTGAAGTTTTACTGAAAATGACACTCCAATGATATCCATGCTGCTACATCTAAAGAGAATTTAAAGTCTTTTTCTCAGGGATGTGGATATAATTTTTCATTAGTTCTAAATAGCTTCCATTTTATTTTCATTAAAATTATAGTTGAATACGGATGAAACATAATTTTTCTGGTTTTGGTTTTCAGGAAACCTGAGGATTTGAAGATATCATTGCAGTTGGTTTTGTGAACACTGCACTACATACTATATTCAATAGTATTTAAAGAGGAAAAATAAGAAGTAAATCTTGTATGTATCGTGTACCAGTTTAACAAAACACATTTAAGTTTTATTTTATTATATGTGTGTGTGTGTGTATATATATATATATATATAGAGAGAGAGAGAGAGAGAGAGTATTTTGTCTTGCCATAAATGTAAGTTTCTATTTGTCTTTTAACAAAAAGGGGACAAAGATAACTTACTATAGTATCAAACACTTCTTAATAATTTAAGGAGCTATTGTCTTAAACCTCAAATTACTAATGTTTGCTTGAAGAAACTGGTTTAGTAGAATACTTATTTAACTGTGTACTTTTTTTCAATTAATATTATTACTACAGAGGTCACAAGATCTAAACACAAACAAGTTAACCCAAATAAAATATATAACATACACTCTTAAAATTAGGAATAGATATAAGGGTATTCTATTATGTGGTATACTGATAAAAGAGTGAACTCATCAGATTATTTTTAAAACACAATGCACACAGCTGAAAATAATTTCACACACTCTTTCTTTGTTGTTCATGTCTAAAGGACTAATAGAGTTAATGAAAAACCATTAATTGAGAGCTTACTATGGTAAGCAGGTCAGTTACCAACACTTTCTTTCAGGTTGAAAATTGAAGGACTTGAAAGAATGGTGAGTGTTATGCAATAAAATAAGAACATATTAAGACAGGCCTGGTGTGGTGGCTCACACCTGTAATCCCGGCACTTTGGGAGGCTGAGGCAGGCAGATCACTTGAGGTCAGGAGTTCAATACCAGCCTAGTCAACATAGAAAAACCCCATCTCTACTAAAAATACAAAAATTAGCTGGGCGTGGTGGCACACCCTTGTAATCCCAGCTACTTGGGAGGCTAAGGTGGGAGGATCACTTGAACCTGGGAAACGGAAGTTGCAGTGAGCTAAGATTGTGCCACTGCACTCCAACCTGGGCAACCAAGTGAGAATCTGTCACAAAACATATATATATATAGACAATCATTAATTGGTGTGTCTTCCCTTAGGTAAAATTATTTACTAGGGTTGGGTTATTTTTGGAAAAGATGAAAATTTCTACTTGTCTTTCACATACACTTGACAGTATTTTACGTACTAATACACTGATGGAAGTTTTCCTGGCTGCATAGCATAATATGACTTTTCCTGTTTCAACTGAAAAATATATCTTGAGTCTAAGTCTTGCATAAGCTATTCTGCAATTTAATATCTCATTCTTCTTATTTTCCTCTTATTTCTCAAGTGAATGTTATTTACACTTTGCCTACATCTACTCATGTTCCCGATTTCCAAATGTCATGATTCTTCAGAAATAATCTTGCTATTGTTTTCTTTCATTCTATGATTTCAGTCTTGGAGATTATTTATTGTCATTGCTGTAAATAATCTTCATATCTCTATCTCTAACTAAGCACCCTCTTCTGAAATAGTGCTACAACTGCCTATGCAACATCTGCGTACTAGGGGTGCATAGATACATAATTCACCTCTTGATCAAAAGATAAGACGTTTTTTCCAGATAAGTCAATGGTGTCATCATTTTTTAGAATAGTTTTAAACTTACCAAAAAATTAAGTAGATAGTACAGAGATTTATTATATCTATCCCTTTCTCACATGTACACATATTTCCCCATTATTAATATTTTGCACTTGTGTGGGACCTTTATTACAATTAATGAACCAATATTGATACTTTATTGGTAACTAAATACCATAGTTTACATAAAAGTTAACTTTTTGTGTTCTGCAATTCTGTGGAATGCATAATGTCATGGGTTCACCATTAAGTATCATACAGAATAGTTTACTAATTGTTAAAGAAAACCAGAGCCAGACAGTAAAGTAGCAAAAATAGATTTTATACCAGAACTATTGCAATATGGGAAAAGAAACCTCAGTATAGAACTTGGATCAATTCTGAATACACCATGGACAGATGGGGCTGGATACCCAAGGAGCAGGGTAGGGACCAGAGGAGGGAAAAGTATTCACAGGGAATTATCAGGAGTGAGGATGGGGATTTCTGGCTAAACTGATTTGACAAAATTCTTGTTGAAAGCAAGTCAGGTGTTCAACATCAAGGGTGATGGTTTCTCTCCAACTGACTTAGAAGGATGCTTGCTACAACTGAGCAATACAAGCCCCTCAAGGATGAATGCAAATGTCGAGGCTTGCAGGGATTAGATGTGTCTAAAGTTTGTCTCAAGAGTGTATTTGTAACAACCTTACAGTCTTCTTTGCTTCACCAGTTTTTACATGGATGTTCTTTTTATGTTCTAGGATCCAATCCAGTTTTCAGTTTCTCAGTTTTTCTTTTAATTCATGACTGGCAGTTTTGTTTATTTTATTATAAATTGAGAAGTTATAGTTGTAATATTCATGGGGTATTAAGTAATGTTAAAATTTATGAATATAATGTGGAAAAATTAAATGAAGCTAAGAAAAACATGCACCACCTCAAAAACTGATCATTTTGGGGATTTGAAAATTTGAAATTTACTCTCAGCTATTTTGACATATACAATGTTTTGTACATATTTAGATACACTTCATTTATCAGACTTGTGTTTTTCAAATACTTTCTTCCTATCTGGGTTTCTCTTTTGATTCTAACAGGGTCTTTCACAGAGGAAAAGATTTTAAAGTTAATATAGCCCAACTTATCAATGTTTTTCTTGCATGGATTGTACTTTTTGTATTGTATCTAAAAACTCAACACCAAACTCAAGGTCCCTTAGATCTTCTCCTACACTGGTTTCTAGAAGTAATATAGTTTTACCTTTCATATTTCTGGTCAATGATCAATCCACTAGGAGTTAATTTTTGTGAAAGATGTAAAATAAGTGTCTGAATTTTATTCTTTTTGCCTACATATTTTCAATTTTTCCAGCACCATTTATAAATTATCTTTCACATTTGAATAGTTTTTGCCCCTTTGTTAAAGATGAGTTGACAATGTGTGACTAGGGCTAGTTTTAGGCCCTCTACTCTGTTCCATTTACTTATCTGTCCATTCTTTTGTCAGTTCAACACTTGATACTGTCTTGATACTGTAGGTTTATGGTGAGTCTTAAAATTGGGTCGTGATAGTCTTCCAGCTTTGCACTTGTTCAATCTAGTGTTCGCTAATCTTGTTTTTTTTTTTTTTTCATCTTTCTATGTAGACTTTAGATTTACTTTGTTGGTATCAATAAAAGAGCTTACTGAGATTGCAACTGAGATTGTATGGAATCTATACATCTACATGGGAATAATTAAAATCTTAACAATATTGAGTTTTCCAATCTAGGAACAAAGAATATATCTCCTTCATTTAATTGCTCCTTGACTTCTTTCACTGGAGTTTTATAATTTTCTTAACATTTATTCTGTACATTTTTGTTATTCTCATATCTATTTATTTAATTTGTTATTGTTAATGTAAATTTAATTTTACATTTTTAATTTTAACTAACAATTGTTCATTGCTGATATAAGAAAGCAATTGACTTTTATATGGAAGTCTTCTTTTCTACAACCTTGCTATAACTATTAGTTCCAGGAATTTATTTTGTTAATTCTTTGGAATATTATACATAAACAATTATGTTACTTGTGAACATACAGTATGTTGTATGCTCTGTTTGTATGTTTCCTTATTTCATTAACCATGACATACTATATGTTGTTATATAGAAATAGTGAGGGGGATATCTTGTCTTGTTCCTAGTCTTAGGATCAAAGTATCTAGTTTCTCACCATTAAGTGTGATGTTAGCTGTTGGTTTATGTAGATTCTCTTTATCTAATTGAGGAAGTTCCCTCTATTTCTGGATTACTGAGTGTTTATATCATGATTGAGGTTTAATTTTCTCAAATGCATTTTCTGCTTTTGACAAGTTGTATTAGTCCATTTTTACACTGCTATAAAGAACTACCTGAGACTGGGTAGTTATAAAGAAGAGGTTTAATTGACTCAAATTTCACATGACTTGGGAGGCCTCAGGAATCTTACAATCATAGCAGAAGGCAAAGGGGCAGCAAGGCATATCTTACCTGGCAGCAGGAGGGAGTAGGGGGCTGCCAAACACTTTTAAACCATCAGATCTTGTGAGAACTCACTCACTATTATGAAAACAGCATAGGGGAAATCACCCCTATGATCCAAGTACCTTCTACCAAGTCCCTTCCTCAACATGTGGGAATTACACTTTGAGATCAGATTTGGGTGGGGACACAGAGCAAAACTATATCATTCTGCCCCGATCCCTCCCAAATCTCATGTCCTTCTCACATTTCAAAACACAATCATGCCTGTCCAACAGTCCCCCAAAGTCTTAACTCCTTCCAGCACTAACTCAAAAGTCTAAGTCCAAAATCTAATTTGAGACAAACAAGGCAAATCCCTTCCACCTATGAGCCTATAAAATAAAAAACAAGTTAGTTACTTCTATGACACAATGGGGATACAGGCATTGGGTAAATGTTACCATTCCAAATGGGAGAAATTAGCCAAAACAAAGGGGATACAGGCCCTATGCAAGTTCAAAACCCAGCAGGGCACTCATTAAATTTTAAAGCTTCAAAATGATCTCTTTTGACTTCGCGTCACACATTCAGGGCATGCTGAAGAAAGAATTAGGGTTGTAAGGCCTTGGAGAGATATACCATTGTGGTTCTGCAGGGTACAGCCCCTGCAGAGGCTTTCATGGGCTGGTGTTGAGTGCCCAGGGCTTTTCCAAGCTCATGGTGCAGGTTGAATCCATCATGCAAGCAATTGAATCTATCATTCTGAAGTCTGGAGGATGGTTGCCCTCTTTTCACAGCACCACTAGAGAGTGAGCCAGTGGGGACTCTGTGTGGGGGCTCTAATCCCACATTTCCCTTCAGTACTGCCACAGCAGAGTTTCCTCATGAGGGCTCCACCTCTGCACAGACTTCTGCCTGGACATCCAGGTGTTTTCATACATCCTCTGAAATCTAGGTGAAAGCTTCTAAACCTGAACTCTTCTTGTCTTCTGCACACTCATAGGATGAACACCATGTTGAAACTGCTAAGTCTTAGGGCTTGCACTCTCTGAAGCAATGGCCTGAGCTGCACCTTTGTCCCCTAGCCACAACGGGAGTTGAAGCAGCTGGGATGCAGGGCACTATGACCTGTTGCTGCATAGAGCAGGCAGGCCCTGGGCCTGGCCCAGGAAACCATTTTTCCCTCCTATGTCTCTAGGCCTTTGATGGGAAGGGCTGCCATGAAGGTCTCTGAAATGTCCTGGAGACGTTTTCCCCATTGTCTTAGCTATTAACATTCAACTTCCCTTCATTATGCAAATTTCTGCAGATGAAAGCTTGAATTTCTCTCCAGAAAACGCGTTTTTCTATTCTACTGCATGGTCAGGATGCAAATTTTCCAAACTTTTATATGCTGCTTCTCTTTTAAACATAAGTTCCAATATCAGATCATCTCTTTGCCAATGCATATGACTACAGGCTTTCAGAAAAAAACAAGTGACATCTTGAATGCTTTGCTGCTTAGGAATTTATTCTGCCAGATACACTAAGTCATTTTTCTCAAGTTCAAAGTTCCACAGATCTCTAGGACAGAAGCAAAATACCACCAGTCTTTTTGCTAAAGTGTAACAAGAGTTACCTTTGCTCCATTTCCCAAAAAGTTCTGCATCTCCATTGGAGACCACCTCAGTCTGAACTTCATTGTCCATGCCATGGGGATTACAATTCAGGATGAGATTTGGGTCAGGACATCAAGCCAAACTGTATCACAAGTAGAGCTGAATTTTAGAAATTTGAATAGAAATTATTGGTATAAATATTTTATCTTGAGTTTTAGAAAATACAAAAATGCCTTGTTACTTTTTCAGGAAACTTTATTAGCAACCAATAAAAATATGAAACATATTAAAAACTAAAATTTTAAATGTATATTTTTATAAAATAAATTTATCAAGTGTTGATTTTATAATTTTTATTGTAAAAGATGAAATTATTATAATTTATTTTGAAGTGAAATGTACATGTATCTGATATTTGACTAATAGACAACTATTTTTGTTGTTGTATAATTTACTGATCCTTGGAAATTTTTGAATGTTGGGGTGAAATTAATCCTTTCAGATAAACTCTCTACAGAGGCCATATAATTCACAAAATACTTTTTTAGTTTTTTATTGAATTATAATTCACACATAATAAAATTTGCTTATTTTAACTTTACCATTCAATGTTTTCAAAAAAATGTATGCAGTTGTAAAACAACCATGACCATATGATGTAGAATATTTCCATCTACCAGAAAGTCCACTTCTTACACTTACAGTCTCCTTTCTCATACCCAAAACCTGGCAACCACTGATTTGCTAGCTGTCACTGTCATTTTGCTTTTTCTAATATTTTATGTAAATGCAATCATCAAGTCTTTTACATCTGGTTTCCCTTATTTAGCATAATGCTCTTGAGATCCATCTCTCTTTTATAAACAGAAAAAAATACTTATTTCACAGACTAAATTAAACTTAGGGAAGATGAAAGAAATCTAATAGGAGACCCTGGGGTGACTAACTTTGTCTGTGTCTTAGTGTCAGTTTTTCTTTCCTGGCCAGTTTGTTGATTGGAGACAGAGTTAGTCATTCTGGGGAATAACAACTTTGAATTGACCAAGCAAACATTGGGATGGTTAATTATAATATCATTTTTAAAAGATTTTCTTGCTTATTAATCCATTGTTATAGATCAAATTTTACAGATTTACTAATCCAGTCATTTATCTTTGTCTTGAAATTCTGGGTATCTTTCTAGCAAATTGTAGTAGTAGTAAGGTGTGAAGTAACCAGAGTACGATCCCAGGAATGACACAGATGTTGGAAATGCAGGAGTGCACTTCATTTTTCCCATGACTGTAACTAGAGTTTTTTTTCAGTTGACTCCATTAAAGCACCAAGCTGTTATGGTCTGGCACTGGAAAGGATGAATGATTGTCGTATGTGTAACAATGAAGGCAGATTGGAAAATGAAAGCATTTTCCATGTTGATTGAAATTAACTAGGAGAGAGGAAAAAATGATGATTAGGAGAGAGCCGGGAGAACTGCTGGCACCATGTTCATGAGTAGGTGAGGAAAATGAGTTTGAGAACAATGGCAGAGGCATTGCTCTGTGAAAGGGCAGTTTACTCAAACTATAAAGACATGAATTCAGGCATAAATGCAGGTAGTGAATAGACATGGTAGTATGAATTTGCCTAAGTTCTTTCTGGCCACTTCTTTATGAGAAGATGGAATTATTAGTAAAGACCTTGGCAGTGAAGGGCTTAAATAGACTCAAGAACTAGGGGTATTAGCAAATAGAAGACCCAGATACTGAGAAGCTCAGGACATTGAATCGTGAGTATTGCATCAAGAAGAGTCATAATGCCACCACACATTAGAAGGGAAAATGTATAGGACAGTGATAAAGGTTAGGTGCATGACTCCAAGAAGGAGATAATGTCTGTGGTTCAATGTAATATTACTAAATTCATAGCTGGTGTTTAAAGGAATGAGAGGTGTGAATTGTCTGGAAGTGGACACAGGGAGTAAGGAAGACACCCTATCTCCAGATCAAAGTTATAAGATTTACAGGAGAAAAAAAGCTCCCACCGGAGAAGACTGCAGGGGTCAGTGACTCCTTGCATAGAGTTTTGTTTTCCTTGTAGAGCCAGAAAGGAAAGGGGATACTCAGAGAACAGATGAGTCTTCTGGAGATTTTGCTACTGACAGGCCAGGAGTTCCATGAGCAATAGGAAGGATTTGAGGTGTTGGTGAAAGGATGGGAAATGATTGTAGGGGATCACCAAAGGGGTTATATTGGGTTATATTGACAAGTAAGGAGTTTGGGGTGAAGAAGATCCAGTAGTCCTGGGCTTCTTTGATGACTAAGATAAAGTTAATATCCACGTTGAAACCAATCCTAGTGGCCTCAAGACAGAAAAGGGGGTGAGAGGTGAACGTGGGTGGGAGAAGTGGGTGGTTGTCCTTCCAGAAATAACTCAAGGTCTTGGACTCTCTGCTCATTCCTGCCCATGAGGCACTGGAGGTCAAGAGTTGAAAGATCTAACAAACAGGGATCTTCGAGGAGCCACAAAGTACATATTTGAAATACAACATTAAATTTGATAATCAAAATAATGTTTTTTAAAATGGAAATTAAGCTTTGCCTAAACATTTTATTCCTTTTATCTGAAAAAAAAAATTTTTTAATTGTAACTCTTAGATACAGGGGGTACATGTATAGATTTGGTGCATGGGAATAGCGCATGATGCTGGAGTTTGGAGTAGGGATCCTGTCACCCTGGCAGTGAGCACAGTACCTAATAGGTAGTTTTTTAACCCATCTTTTTCCCTCCGCTCTCTAATAGTGCACAGTATCTATTATTCCTATATTTATTTCTACGTGTGCTCAAAGTTTTGCTCCCACTTTAGTAGGAACCAGATGGTGTCCTTATAAAAAAAAAAAGAATGAGTATCATAGAATAAGACACAGCCACGGCTGCATATTGTCAGTAGGGTCTCAATGCACTGCCTGAATTTAGTTGCGAAACTCATCAGGTGTCTTGGAGGCCTGACTCTTTACCTTGAATAAGTAAATTTAAGAGAATAGTGAAAGAAGACCTAGACGAGGCACAAACTATTTCTGAAACCTAAAAGAGGATATTTGGGAAAGAATATCTCATGTTTTCTGATTTTCCTTTGTTATATTTTCCTTTTCTTCCCCCACCCACCATCCCAACTTCCCCATCTGAAGACGTCAGAGGAACAAATATTCAGAAACTGCAGTTGTCTGCGGCAGGTCTAAGCTGCTGGCCTCATGGACCATTAATTGTTGTGAAAGATAAAATGATGGGTCCACACTAATAATTATCCTGCCGACAGTTGAGTTATTATTACAGTAGTGCACAAACATCCCTTTCCATAATCACTAATGAAAATGACTTTTTATCACCTAATGAGCCACAATAATTGTATATAAAGAAGTTATCTTTAAATTTTGTTTTATCACATAACATTTGACTATAAGATTTAGTTGGATTGTATGGAAGAATCAATACTCCATAACTCACTCTCTGGCTAAAAAGGAAGAAGGATATTTTCTGGCTGACTGTTTGTCTGAGACCAATTTTTGATTTGTTAGCAGTAAAGCAGTGTAAGTAGCTTCCTGTGAATAGGAAAAGATAGAACGTATTTTGGAACTGACTTTTATATATCCAGCCAGCTGAGCTATTTTTTGATAAAATACCTTGAGTGAGAAAAGGGAACCAGTCAATCAACAGCTCTCTTTCTTTTTCCAATGGTAGGTTAAAAAGGGGGAATTATATTTAAGCATGTTTTTCTTGTTTCCATATTTTCCACTCACAACTGATCTATGTAATTTTACTTCCTGGGATATAAGTACAACTTATGACTTCAGAGTTCAGCTTCTAGATTCAGACTCCTCAGTCCAGAATCCTGATTCCACCTTCTATTAAAATGTTGATCCTTGTCAGATTATTTACCTCCTCTGTTCCAGAGTTTTCTCATTTGCAACAGCTGAAGAGTGATTTTGTAGGGTTGTTATAAGGATTTTTTTAAAAGACAATATATGTACTAGAATAGTCTATGGCATCGAGTAAATGATGAAAAGAATTCCAGCAATTATTATTTTCCCAAAAGATATTTTCCTCCATGAACATAGTAAGTATCATTGTAGGTACACAAAGCTTAAGTTAATAAAATGCAAACTTCCAGCTATCATATAATAGAGTTTCAAATTTAACTTCCAGTACAGGACGGATGTCTGAAAAAAGTGGAGCTACTCTTATCTCTGACTAGTCTGAACTTTCCGCTGACCTGACTCTTACTGATAAGAAGAAACAAAATAAATACGTAACCAAATTAGTTTGAAGTTAATCTTATAAGATTTTTTAAAGATGGTCTTTTAGAAACATGTTAATTTGTATTAATTTGTTCTCCAACCTCCTCTTCCCTATTCCTAAAATAGAATTCAATGTCAGCGGCACTGTATTAAGAAGAACCAGCTGACTTTGTGCTAGTTCCTCCTTATATTCGTCTCCAGAGCTGTGTCTGTCATCCCACTGAGTATTGTTTGCCCTGTTGGCTATTTGGGCTGAAATGTTAGTTGCTGTAACTCAATGCTTAGTATTGTTTTTGCCAGCGAAGTGCCCACTTGAGCACTGATCACATCCTTCATCCTCTACTCATCCAGCACCCTGACCTCCTACCTCTGCCACTGCTGCAGGCCACCCTTGCCCACTGGTCCTGGCACTCTAAATTCAAGGATATTTAGGCAAAGGTATTTGGCAGACCTCTTTCTCCTGGTCACATAGCGTTTTTCTGTGGAAGCTCCCCAGGTGGGTAGGGCAACTGTACCCCAGTTTCTTAAGGTGAGCTACTTATCCAATACTTACCTCTTCTTTTTCCAAGCCTCTGACTGTGTAGGTCAGAGGGTATGCACAGTCACTCCTCCAAACCCAAGAAGCATGGAGAGGGGTTGGCTTTTCTGATCTTCTCCTCTCTAGTGCTCTCTCCCTCCCAAAAAGCCATCCCGGCTGGCATAGGGGAGACTTTTTATGAGAGAGACTATGTGATTTTGCTTTTGTTTTGAGAAGTAGGGCTTCAGGCAATGAGTTTCTATGGAGATTATTTCCCATAATTCAAATGAAGTAAATCTGTAGATACTACAAATGTGCAGGCAATTTTTTTTGCAAGGTCACTTTAATTCAACTAAATTAGAAGAAGATCTTATCTTATGGTCAAGGAATATCTCTAAAAATAATTTTTGTGGTGAAAGTTTACTGTGTGATTTGGAGCACATGAGACTCAGAAGTTGAAAGAATTAATAAATATTGCCCACAAATGTTTTCCATTTTAATCCATTAATTTGTTACAAGCATTTTTATAAGTATTTTTAAAAAATAAATCAGAAATGAACATACAAAAAATAGAATAGCTGCTAAATGCAGGCTGATTTTAGAAATAAGGAAATTAAAATAAAAACAGTACATAAATTGAGATTTAAAAGTTCTATCTTGATGCATTTCAATAACTCATTGATTTTGGGTTTAATAGTTATGCTTCAAAGCTTTAAACATATTATGTCATGTTATCAATTGCTTACAAATAAAAATTATGATAACTACATCCAAGGTAAAATTAAAAACATGCTGACATTGCTGATTTTAATGGTGCTTTTAATGAAATGCCTTTGGATGAGTTACTTAACCATTTAGCACCTCAGTTTCCTCACATCTATGATATTTAAGTCTAACTCATAGAATCTAAATATGAATTGAATTAATATAATTACTATACTTATACACAGACTGGGGCATAGTAAGTGCTCAATAAAAATAGTAAACTATTATGATTACTGTAATTATATCATTATTATTGTTAACATAGTAGGTTTAATATATTAGTTTTCTAATAGTACCACAACAAATTACCACAAACTTAGTGGGCTAAAACAACATGAATTTATTATCTACAGTTCTGTATGTTGAAAGATAATAATAATAATTTCAACAGATTAAAATCGGGACATTGGTAATGTTGGTAATGCTTCATTCTGGAGGCTCTAAGGGAGAATCTATTTCCTTGTTTATTTAGGTGGTTTCCAGAATTTAGTTCCTTGTGGTTTTAAGACTGTGATCCCCATTTTCTCGCTGACTTTAAGCCGAGGCCTGAACTAAGTTTATAGAAACCATCAACTTCCTTGGCTTATGGCTACCATCCTCCCTCTTCAAAGCCAGCAATGACAGTTGAGTCTCATTTACCCTTTGAATCTCTCTCAACTCCCCTTTTCTCTTCTTCTGTTGCATCTCTCCAACCCAAAATTCTGCCTTCCTCTTCCACTTTTAGGAACCCATGTGATTAGGTGGGACCCACCTGGATAATTCAGAATAATCTCTCATTTCCAGTTCATCCTTTATTGCTCCTGCAAAGTTACTTTCTACCCTGTAAGGTAACATATTCACAGGTTCCAAAGATTAGGGAGTAAAAGCCCTGGAAGTCCATTACTTTGCATACCACCTAAAGGATCTAAACCTTTTCTTAGTGTAATGGTGTGACAGAAAGTGGGAGTTTGTAACAAATCTTTAAAGTATCATATTCATGTCATGATGTGGGTCTCTTCATTGTCATTAATGGCTTGTGTTGTTTTCACAAAGTTCTGAATGATAAAGCACCACAAGACTTTGTCTGATATAACATGTAATTATTGAAATAAAATGACTTTTTAGCACATGGTGGAGGTGGAGCAAGATGGTAGAATAGAAGGCTCCATCAATTGTTTCCCTCACCAAAAGAGTAGTAATTTGGGCCGGGCGCGGTGGCTCAAGCCTGTAATCCCAGCACTTTGGGAGGCCGAGACAGGTGGATCACGAGGTCAGGAGATCGAGACCATCCTGGCTAACCCAGTGAAACCCCGTCTCTACTAAAAAATACAAAAAACTAGCCGGGCGCGGTGGCGAGCGCCTGTAGTCCCAGCTACTCAGGAGGCTGAGGCAGGAGAATGGCGTAAACCCGGGAGGCAGAGCTTGCAGTGAGCTGAGATCTGGCCACTGCACTCCAGCCTGGGTGACAGAGCGAGACTCTGCCTCAAAAAAAAAGAAAAAAAAAAAAAAAAAAGAGTAGTAATTTGACAACTATCTACACATACAAAAGAAAACACCTTCGTACGTATGAAAAGTCAGCTGAGCACAGCACTCACAGTACCTGGTTTTACTGTCGTATCACTGAAAGAGGCACTGAAGAGGGAAGCAAAACAGTTTTGAATTGCTGACACCACCTGGCAGCAGCAGAATGGTACAGAGAGCCTTTAATTGGGCTGGGGAGGGAGAGCCCAGTAATTGTGAGGCATTAAACTCAATGCTGTCCTGTTATAGCAGAAAAGAAAACCAGAACAAACTCAGCTGATGCCAGCCCACAGAGGGAGCATTTAAGCAGCCCTCACCAGAGAGAAATTGTCAATCCCAGCAGTTCAAATTTGAATTCTGCAAGCTTCACCACTGGGCTAAAGTACTCTGAGGATCTAAATAAAATAAACTAGAAAGGCGGTCTATGCCACAAGGACTGTAATAACTAGGTGAGTCCTAGTGCTGAACTGGGCCCAGAGATACTAGAGTGAGCGGGGCATGTGACTTACTGAGACACAAGCCAGGGTTGCTAAGGTAATGCTGGTATCACGCTACCCCTAAGCCGAGGCTGCACAGTTTACAGCTTAAAAAGCAACCCCTTCCTTCTGCCTAAGGAGAGGAAACCAAAAGAGTGGGGAGGACCTTTTCTTGCATTTTGCATACCAGCTAAGCCACAGCAGGATAGGGCACCTGTCAGAGTCGTGATATCCCTTTTCTTGGCCCTTGGGCATCACTCCCAGACAACAATACTAGGCTCACCTCGGGTCAGAAGGGAAACCACTGCCTTGAAGGAAAGGACCCAGTCCTGGCAACATTTTTTGCCTGCTAACTGAAGAGCCCTTGGGCCCTGAATAACAAGCACTGATACCCAGGAACCGCATTAATGGCTTTGGGTGAGAATCTGAGATCAGCTGGCTTCAAGTGAGACTCAGCACATTCCCAGCTGTGGTGGCTATGAGGCAAAACACTATCTGCTTAAGAAAAGTTGAGGAAAAAGTAAAGGGGACATTGTCTTGCACTTTAGGTACCAGCTCGACCACAGAGCTGTAGAGCACCATGTGGGTTCTTGGAGTCTCTGATTCCAGAATTTGGCCCTTGGATGGCATGTCTCGACCTGCCCTGGGCGAAAGGGGCCCCAATGCCCTGGAGCGTGAGTGCTGGGCCAGGCAGCATTCACTGCAAGCTGACTGAAGAGCCCTTGAGCCTCAAGGGAACATCAGCAGTAGTATGGAGGTATTCTCCATGGGCCTGCAGTGGTGATGGCCATGGGATGAGGCTCCTCTGCCTTTGGAAAGGGAACAAAAGAGTGGGAAGGTCAGCATCTAGTGGTTTGAGTACAAGCTCAGCGGCAGTACAACAGAACACCAGGTAGACTTTTAAGGTATTTGAATACAGACCCTGGCTCCCTGACAGCACCTCTGGACCCTCCAGGTTCCCGGCAAACTCACCACCCTGAAAAGAAGGACACAGGAATGGCTGGCTTTGCTACCCGCTGACAATAGAGACCCAAGGCTTTGAGTGAACATAGGCAGCAGCCAGGGAGTACTTACAGCAGGCCTTGTGTGAGACCCAGTGATGTATTGGCTTCAGGTCTGACTCAGCACAGTTATAGTGGTGATGGCCACCAGGGTGATTGTGTCATTCCACCCCCAACTTCAGGTGGTTCAGAAACTAGAGAGAGTTTCTCCATTTGTTTGGGAGAAAGTGAGCGAAGAGAGCAAGAGTCTCTGCCTGGTAATTCAGAGAATTCTCTCAGATCTTGTCCAAGATCATCAAGGCAGTAATTTTACGAGTCTTCATGAAACAAAGCATTATTGGGCTTGGGGTGCCTCCTAAAGCAGACACAGCTTGCATCACAATGCCCAAGTCTTCTTTGGGAATATCTGGAAAGCCTTTCCACAGAAGGGTACAAACAAGCCCAGACAGTGAAGACTACAATACATACTTAACTATTCAATGTTCAGACACAGACGATCATCTACAAGTATCAAAACAATCCAGGAATACACGACTTCATCAAGAGAACTAAATAAGGCTCCAGGGAGCAATCCTGGAGAAAAAGAGATATCTCATCTTTCAGACAGAGAATTCAAAATAGCCATCTTGAGGAAATTTGAAGAAATTCCAGGTATCACCAAGAAAGAATTCAGAATTCTATCAGATAAACTTAACAAAGAGATCGAGTACTTAAAAAGACTCAAGCAGAAATTCTGGAGCAGAAAATTGCAATAGACATGCTGAAGAGTGCACCGGAGTTTTAAAATACAGATTTGACCAAACAGAGGGAGAATTACTGGGCTTAATGACAGGCTCTTTTAAAATACACAGTCAGAAGAGACATACAAACACAAAAAAGAATGAAAAACAATGAAACATGGCTACAGGATCTAGAAAACAGCCTCAATGGGGCAATTCTAAGAGTTCGACTTAAAGAGGAGGTAAAGAAAGAGACAGGGGAAGAAAGTTTATTCAAAGGGATAATAACAGAGAACCTCTCAAATCTAGACAGATATCAATGTCCGCGTACGAGAATGTTGTGAAACACCAAGCAGATTTAACAAAAAGGCTACCTCAAGGCAGTTAATAATCAAACTCCCAAATATCAAAGATAAAATATTCTAAAAGCAGTAAGAGAAAAGAAACAAATAACATACAATGAAGCTCCAATATGTCTGGCAGCAGACTTCTTAATGGAAATGTTACAGACCCGAAGAGAGTGGCATGACATATTTAGAGTGCTGAAGAAGAAGAAAAAAAGAAACCTTTAACCTAGAATAGTATATCTGGTGAATACTCCAGATATACTGGTATATCCTTCAAACATGAAGGAGAAATAAAGATTTCCCCCAGACAAACAAAAGGTGAGGGATTTCATCAACACTATACCTGTCCTACAAGAAATTCTAAAGGGAGTACTTTAATCAGAAAGAACAGACATTAATGAGCAATAAGTAATCATCTGAAGGTACACAACTCACTGGTAATAATAAGTACCCAGAAAAACACAAAACATTGTAACACTGTAACTGTGGTTAGTTATTACTCGCCTTATGTTAAGTCAAAAGGCTAAATGAAGAACCAATAAAAATAATAATGACAACAACTTTTCAAGATATAAACAGTACAATATATAAATAGAAACAACACAAAATTTAAAAGTGAGGAATGAAGTTAAGGTGTAGAGTTTTTATTAGTTTTCTTTTTGCTTTTTAGGTTTTTTATGGAAACAAAGTTAAGTTGCTATCAGCTTAAAATAATGGGTTACAGGATAGAATTTCCAGCCTCATGGCAATCTCAAACCAAAAGCCATACAACAGATACACAAAAAATAAAAAGCAAGAAACTAAATCATATCACCAGAGAAAATTACCTTCATGAAAAAGAAGACAGAAGGAAAGATGGATGATTAGATGACAAAACAACCAGAAAACAAATATCAAAATGGTAGGAGAACGTACACTTGTTAATAATAGCATTGACTGTAAATGGACCAAAGTCTCCAATGGAGTAGCTGAATTTTTTTTATAAAAAAATTAAAAAGGCAAGAACCATTAATCTGTTGCCTAAAAGAAGCACACGTCACCTACAAAGACACACATATTCTGGAAAAAAAAAGGGTGGAAAAAGATATCCCATGTCTATGCAAACCAAAAACAAGCAGGAATAGCTATACCTATATCAGATGAAAGACAAAGAGTATAAGAAGAGACAAAGAAGGACACTATAAAATGATAGACGGGTGAATTTAGCAAGAGGATATAACAACTATAAATATATATGCACCCAACACTGAAGCCCTTAGGCATAGAAACATTATCAGAGCTAAAGAGAGAGATAGATGCCAATACAATAATAGCTGGAGAATTCAACACCTCATTTTCAGCATTGGGCAGAACTTCTGGATAGAAAATCAACAAACATCGGACTTTATCTGCACTATAGACCAAATGAATCCAATAGATATTTACAAGATATTTCATCCAACAGCTTCAGAATGTACATTATTTGTTGCAGCACATGGATCATTCTCAAAGACAGACTATATGATAGGTCATGAAACAAGACTTGAAATATTTTAAATAACTTAAATAATACCAAGCACATCCTCTGACCACAATGGAATAAAACTGCAAAGCAAGAACAAGAGGAATTATGGAAATTATGTAAATAGATGAAAATTAAACAGTATGCTTCTTTCTGACCAGTGGGTCTATGCAGAAATTTTGAAGGAGATTAAAAAATTTCTTGAAAAAAATAAGAAAAACACATCATATCAAAATCTATGGAATATAACAAAAGCAGTACTAGGAGAGAAGTTTATGACTGTAATAGCCCACATCAGAAAAGAAGAAAAATTCAAATAAATGCCCTAACAATGAAGCTTAAAGAACTAGAAAAACAAGAGCAAATCAAACCCAGAATTATTAAAACAAAAGAAATAATAAAAATCAAAGCAGAAATAAATGAAATTGAAATGAAGAAAATGATACAAAACATCAATGAAACAAAAAGGTTTTTTGGAAAAGTTAAACAAAATTGACAAACCTGTAGCCACACTAAGAAAAAAGGAGGTTGGGTGCGGTGGCTCACACCTGTAATCCCAGCACTTTGGGAGGCCGAGTCAGGCGGATCATGAGGTCAGAAGATTGAGACCATCCTGGCTAATGTGATTAAACCCCATTTCTACTAAAAATACCAAAAAAAAAAAAAAAAAAAAAATTAGCCAGGCGTGGTGGCGGGCAACTGTAGTCCCAGCTACTCGGGGACTGAGGCAGGAGAATGGCTTGAACCCAGGAGGTGGAGCTTGTAGTGAGCCGAGATCACACCACTGCACTCCAGCCTGGGCAACAGAGCAAGACTCCGTCTCAAAAAAAAGAAAAAAAGAAAAAGAAAAAGAAAAAAGGAGAGAAGAGAGAAAAGACCCATATAAATAAAATCAGAGATGAAAAAGGAGACATTACAAACTGATACTACAAAAATTCAAAGAACTCAAAAATTCATAGCTGCTACTATGATCAACTAAATGACAATGAACTGGAAAATATAGAAAAAATGGACAAAATTCTAGACACATCTAACCTACTAAGATTGAACGAGGAAGAAATCCAAAACCTGAACATATCAATAGGAAATAACAAGACTGAAATGTTAATAAAATGTCTTCTAGTAAAGAAAGCCTGGGACCCAGTATCTTCACTGCTGAATTCTACCAAACCTTTTTAATAGGAACTAATACCCACCTATTCTGTTCCTTTTTAGTAGGAACTAATACCCAACCTGTTCTGAAAATAGAGGAGGAGGAATAACGTCCAAGCTCATTCCATGAGGCCAGTATTGCCCTGATACCAAAACAAGACAAATACCATAAAAAGAAAACTACAGGCCAGTATCCCTGATAGATATTGATGCAAATATCCTCAACAAAATGCTAGCAAATCAAATTCAATAATACATTAAAAAGATCATTCATCATGACCAAGTGGGGTTTACCCCTGGGATACAAGGATGTTTCAACATATGCAAAACAATCAGTGTGATACATCATATCAACAGAATGAAGGACAACAACCATATTATCATTTTAATTGATGCTGAAAAAATATTTGATAAAGTTCAACGTCCCTTTGTGATAAAAACTCTAAAAGAACTGGGTATAGAAGAAACATATCTAAACATAATGAAAGCCACATGTAACAGATCCACATCTAACATTATACTGAATGGGGAAAAGCTAAAAGCCTTTCCTCTAAGATCTGAAACACAACAGGAATGCCCACTTTCACCACTGTTATTCAACATAATACTGAAAGTTCTAACTAGAGCAGTCAGATAAGAGAAAGAATAAAAGGCATCCAAGCTGGAAAGCGAGAGATCAAAGTATCCTTGTTTGCAGATATGATCTTATATTTGGAAAAAAAAAACAAAACTAGAGACTTCATTTAAAAAAAACCAATTAGGGCTGGACTCAGTGGCTCACGCCTGTAATCCCAGCACTTTGGGAGGCCAAAGCAGGTGGATCGCTTGAGGTCAGGAGTTCGAGACCAGCCTGGCCAATATGGGGAAACCCCATCTCTACTAAAAATAGAAAAAAATTAGCCAGGCATGTTGGTGCACAAATGTAGTCCCAGCTACTTGGGAGGCTGAGGCAGGAGAATTGCTTGAACCTGGGAGGAGGAGGTTGCAGTGAGCTGAGACTGAGCCACTGTACTCTAGCCTAGGCAACAGAGTGAGACTCTATCTCAAAAAAGAAAAAAAAAAAAAAAAACTATTAGAACTTATAAACAAATTCAGTAAAGTTGAAGGACACAAAATAAACATTCAAAAATCAGTAGCCCATATTTATGACAACAGCAAACAACCTGAAAAGAAATTTAAAAAGTGATTGCATTTAAATAGCCAAAAATAAAATAAACAACCTAGGCATTAACCTAATCAAAGAAGTAAAAAATCTTAGTATAATGAAATTTATACAACACTGATTAAAGAAATTTAAGAGAACACACACAAAAAATGTAAAGATATTCCATGTTCATGGATTGGAAGAATCAATACTATTACAATGTCCATACTATTCAAAACAATATACAGATTCAATCTAATCTCTATCAAATTATGAATGGCATTCTTCACAGAAATAAAGAAAATCCTAAAATTTACATGGAACCACAAAGACTCTGAATAGTCAAAGCTATCCTAAGCAAAAAAAAAAAGAAAAAAGAAAAAAAAAGAGGAATTACATAATCTGATGCCAGATTATACTACAAATCTATAGTAACCAAAATAGCATGGTACTGGCATAAAAGTAGACACGTAAACTAATGGAAAGAGTAGCAAACCCAGAAACAAATCAAACATCTATAGTGAACTCATTTTCAAAAAAGGTGCCAAGAACATATACTGGAGAAAGGACAGTCTTTTTGATAAATGGTGCTGGGAAAACTGGATATCCGTATGATCCATATGAAGAAGAATAAAGCTAAACCCCTGCCTCTCACATTATGCAAAAATAAAATAAAAATGGATTAAAGATATAAATCCAAGACCATGAACTATGAAACTGCTACAAGAAAACCTTAGGGAAAATCTCCAGGACCTTGGCCTGGGCAAAAATTTCTTGACTAACTTTGCTCACAAGCATGGGCAACCAAAGCAAAAATGGACAAATAAGATCACATTGAGAAAAAAATTTTCTGCTCAGCCAAGAAAAGAATTAACAAAGTGAAGAGATAACCCACATACTAGGAGAAATTATTTGCAAACTACCCATCTGAAAAGAGATTAATAATCAGAATATATAAGGAGCTCAAACCACCCTATAGGAAAATATCTAATAATCTGATTATAAAATGGACAAACGATTTGAATAGACATTTCTCAAAAGAAGACATACAGAATGACAAACAGGCATATGAAAAAGTGCTCAACATCATTTATTATCAGAAATGCACATAAAAACTACCATGAGCTATCATCTTACCCCAGTTAAAGTGGCTCATATCTAAAAGACAGGAAGTAAAAAATGCTGGTGAGCATGTGTAGAAAGGGAACCCTCATACTCTGTTGGTGGGAATTTAAGTTATTACAACCACCATGGAGAACAATTTGGAGGTTCCTCAAAAAAATAAAATTGGAGCTATCATATGACCCAGCAATCTAACTGCTGGCTATATACCCTAAAGAAGGAAAATCAGTATACTGAAGAGATACCTGCATTCCCATCTTTGTTGCAGCACTCTTCACAATACCCAAGATTGTGAAACAACCTAAGTGTCCATAAACAGATAAGTGGTTAAAGAAAATGTGGCATATATACCCAATGGAGTACTACTCAGCCATTTAAAAAAGAATGAGATCCTGTCATTTGCTACAACATGGATGGAAATGAAGATAATTATGTTAAATGAAACCAGGCACAGAAAGACAAGCATTGCATGGTCTCTCTTATTTGTGAGATCTAAAAACCAAAACAATTAAACCCATGGAGATAGAGAGTAGAATGGTGATTACCAGAGGCTGGGAAGGGTACTGTGAGGGTAGGGGGGAAAAGGGGATGATTAATGGGTATAAAAAAAGTAGAAGAATGAATAAGACCTACAAAAAGTAACACAACAGGGTCACTATAGTCAATAATACTATAATTGTACATTTCAAAATAAAAGAGTATAATTGAATTGTCTGCAACACTAAGGATAGATTCTCGAGGGGATGGATACCCCATTCCCCAGGATGTGATTATTATGAATTGCATGCCTGCATCAAAACATCTCATGTACCTCATAAATACATACATCTCTTATGTGCCCACAAAACTAAAAATTAAATAAAAACTTCTTAAACAATATTACAAAATTGAAAAAACTCAAATATAAAAATATTAACAAGATCAATTAGATCACGAAGCATAATTTATCATATAAAATACATTATATTATGCTCATGAGGATTAGTTAATGGATGGAAAAATGCTTATTACATGATGTTAATTTTGAAAGAACTTGAAAGATAGCAAATTAGCTATCCAGTAATATGCTAATTTTGTTAAATCACAAAAATGCATACAAAGAGGACTTTTATCTGCAATAGAAGTATGAGAAGATTTCCTTTTACTCATATTTTCTATAATGAACTTTAAAAATTTCATACAGAGATTTGTTTCTTTTTATATTCTCTGAAAATAAAATAATCTGGCTCTTTGCTTTACCTTTTTTCTCTAAGAACTGTCACATAATTAACATCTTTTTGTTTTTTTCCTATAGTGAAATAAAAGAAAGATGATTTAAACCCAGAAAACTTTGATTGGTTCATATATAAATATTGCCGGTTCTCATGAGCCAGAAACATACTTGACAAAACATTCTTGCAGTCCAACAAAAATGTCTACCTAGGGGCCATGATTGAAAATTTTGCCATTATAACTCCTTATAAACAATATATTTCAGGTTCCATTGTCATCCGTGTATATTTTTGCTTTCATTAGTATCAGTATTGTTCCTACTTTATAAAAAGATGTTCTGAATCTTAGAGAAGTTATGTGGATATACTTTCAAAATTATATGCTCTTTTTGTTAGATGAACTCAAATAGTTGATTGTTCTACGGGCATGGAATCGACCTCATAATGATTGTAACATGAGGAAAAATCCACATAACAGAGAAACTTGAAGAAAAACAAGAATATGCCATAGAGAGAATCAGATAGAAGAAAACAAGGAACAGAGAGAAAAGTGTAAAGGGCTATAAGATTTCTAGTCTCGTTTAAAAAGTGATATCAAGGCTGTGTAGTAGAGTTGGTGTAAAAAAATTTTGAATCACAAGTTACCTGGTGACATTCAAAGGGTGATGGTCTCTAGGCAGCTGTAAATAGAGTATCAAAGAATAAAGCTGTGCCCAAACTGAAAGATAGATTAGAAACCAAAAATAGCCACAAGGAAATCTGTGATTATATGCACCCACTGCTAGAGGGATTTAAAGAAATAACAGAGAAAAAAGTTCTGAGGATCAGACAACCAGAAGGATCAGCAGGAACATGTCTGCTTGAGGTCAGGATGGCCGGATAACATATCAAAGCGAAGCGACACAGATGCAGATTAACTCATTTGATACGTGCTGATCTATCTCTGGACTTAATACAAAACTTTTCATTTGCCACTTTATCAAAAGGAAAATACTCACTATTAGAATGCATGTTTATGGCACTGATAAGGAGAAAAAATAAAAGAGAATCCTTTCAAGTTTGTAGTTTATCACCCTATATAATGTGACAAAGAACACAAAATAGTCTGTTAAATCATTGAGCTCCCTCTAGTACAAAGTCATTAACTTCAACAGTCATACAATTAATTTCTGTTTTTTAAATATCACCATGTAATCTTTTTTATCCTCATTGACATTTTTGATATGTTTTGCCGTACTCACTGGTGATTTAAAGCTCTATTACTGTATTAAGTTAAAATTATTTTATTTCAAATGTGAGAGGCTTTGTTGAGTCTGACCTTAAATTAGTGTTTATGTTAATAACAAAACTAGAGTTTAGGTTAATAACAAATAATATTTTTTGCACAAAAATAAGTGCGGCCTATCTAGGGGCAGATTGATATGCGTTCTCTGGTCAACATTTTCCTCACTATTTTATTGCCTCATTTAGTTCAATTATGGTCCTCAGGAGATTTTGAGCAATTGTATTTTTTTCAAATATTTTATTAGGGACATCTCAAGTATACAAAAAAGTTAAAATAATTTTATAGTGAATGCTCATCTGCTCACCATGGGGATTCTACAAATAGAATTCTACTCTACTAGTTTTATCCCATATCCTTCCATCCATCTGCCACTGCCAATCTATCAATCGTCCAACTCTTTCAAAGAATTACACAAATAGTAGCAGAAATTAACTTACTTTCCCTTAAATACTCCAACATTATATTATTAATTAGAGTTCACAATTTATTTATTATAAATTTTTTTCTTTTTTTCTTTCTTTTTTTTTTTTTTTTTTATTGAGACTGAGTCTCACTCTATCAACCCAGGCTGGAGTGCAGTGGTGTGATCTCGGCTCACTGCAACCTCCACCTCCCGAGTTCAAGTGATTCTCCTGCCTCAGCCTCCCAAGAAGCTGGGATTACAAGCATACGCCACTACACCTAGCTAATTTTGTATTTTTAGTAGAGATGGGGTTTACAGCATCTTGCTGTGTGGCCAAGACTGAATTACAGTAGCATAATAATGGCTCACTGCCGCCTCCACCTCCCAGGCTCAAGCAATCCTCCCACCTCGGTCTCTCAAGTAGCTAGGACCACAGGCACGCATGTACAACCACACCCAGCTAATTTCGTATTTAAAAAATATTGTTTAACTTTTTTTTGGTAGAGACAAGTCTCACCATATTGTCCAAGATAGTGTTGAACTCCTGGGCTGAAGCAATCCTGCCTCAGCCTCCCAAAGTGCTGGGATTACAAGAATGAGTCACGGTGCCTGGCTAAATTAATGTCTTCAATGTGAAATGAAATGCACAAATCTTGACCGTACATTCATTGTGTTTTTAACAATGTGAACAAATGCATAGAAACTTTCCAAACTGAAATAAAAAGAGAAACAGAATGGGGGGTGGAGAAGAACAGAACAGCCACATACTGTGGAAAAATTTCAATAGCTGTAATATGTGCATAGTGGGAACACCAGGAGGAGAAGAAAGAGAGAATGGAGTGGAAGAAATATTTGAAGTAATATTAGCTGAGAAATTTCCGGAACTGATGTCAGACTCCAAAAATGGATCCAGAAAACTCAAAGAACACCACCAAGGGGAAAATAATTACATTTTGAAATATCATATTCAAACTGTAGCACACCAAAGACAAAGGTCCTAAAGTAACTCAAAGGAGAAGAGAGCGGAAAACACCATACTCACAGAGGCATATGCCTAAGAAATTCAGTGGATCTCCTGTCAGAAATTATGAATGCCCAAAAATGGATAGTTAAATATTTAAAGTGATAAAAGAAAAAAAATGTCCAGTAGCCCATAATCTATGTCCAGTGAAACTGTTTCAAAAGCGAAGGAGAAATAAAGACTTTCTCAGATCTGTGGGAGAATAGGAGCCAATATTTGATAAGCGGCCATTAGCAAACACAGATGGCCTCACCTTGTGCTTCAGCTGAGTTGAGTTCAAGCACTCTCCCTTATTGTAATGGTTAAATAAAGTCTTCCTTGCTGTTTTTAACTAGTATTTGGTGCAATTTAGCTTTTACAAATCTCAAATCTACATAAAGGAAGAGAGTTATAGAAGGAATAAATAAAGAAGAAATCTATTTTCCTTTTTCTTAACTAATTTGAAAATAACTTTGTTTGAAATAAAAGTAAAAATATATTGGGTGTTTTTAGTATATGAACAAGTAAAATAAATCATAGCAATATTATAAGGAGCAAAAGGGAAAAATTGGGAGTACTGTTTTATAAAGTACCTGCATCATACATGAAGCAGTATAGTGTTATCTGAAGATGAATTTATATTAGTTAAAATGGATACTGGAAATTCTAAGGCAGCTACTGAAAATATTAAAACAAGAAGTATAGTTACTATGCTAAGAGGAGATAAAATGGAATTATATAAAATTTGCAGTTAAAACCATAGAAGGCAGAAAAAGATAAAAAGGAAACAAAGAACAAATGGAATGAATAGAAAACATTCACATACATGATATATATTAATCCAACTATATTAATAATCATTTAAAATACACCAATTAAAAGACAGATTGCCAGAGTGGTTTAAAAAATACCTCATTATGCTGTATTTGTAAGAAACCCACTTTAAATTTAAAGACTTAGATTGGTTACAGTGAAAAGGTTGGAGAAAGACATACCATGCAAACACTAATCAATGAAAAGCTCATTCTCTCTACAATTTACTTTTTACCCATTGGTTATTAACTTTATGTTAATTTCCAAATAGGTTCAAACAAGATATTTTATTGATAGCTAACTAAATGCTATTGTGGTCAACATACCCTGTGTTATTTCAGTTCTTTTAAATTATTTGATACCATTTTGTCATAAAATATATGGTCTATATTAGTAAATACACCACCACAAAAATATGAAAAAATGTGTATTCTAAATCTGCAGGGTGGAATTCTTCATAAGGTTTAGTTCTGATCACCTTTGTCCTCAATTTTTTCAGTAGTTCTATCAATTGCTAAGACATTATTTCATATTTTTCCAAATAAAATTGAAGAAAAATTTATTGTCCCCTTGGATCCTGTCAACTTTACCTTGAGGAGTTGTTATTAGGTACATACACATTTAAGTTTATTATGCCTTCCTATAGACTTGACACTTTTATCATTGTGAAATGTCATTTTTTATCACAGGTAGCACTTGCTGCTTTGTACTTTATTTTATATTAATATAGCTATTTCAGGCCTCTTACAGTCACTGTTTGTAGGTACATTTTTACAACCATTTTTACTCCTACTGTTTTGTGTCTGTATATTGCAAGTGCATCTCATGTATACAACAATTAGCTGGATCTGTCTTTTAACTGGGTGTTTTGTCCATTAATATTAAACAATTTAGGGGCTGTTTATTCCCTGTTTTCCTTGGATAACTTGAATAATTTTCTAGGATCTTATTGTAATATATCTGTCAGTTTACTATTGATACTTCTGTGCATCATTTTTAGTGACTTGTTTAGGTACTACAATATACATTCTTAACTTTTCACAGGGTACCTTAAAATTAATATTTGTTTTTTTGAAATTTAGCGATTCATTGATAATAGGACAGAACACACTGGTGTGTGAAGAGATGAAAGGAAGAAGTCTTTGCTGCTTACAGCTCCAAGTGAGAGAAGGCTGCCAGATAGGGTCACGCAAGGTGTCACATGCAGGGACACGGTCACAGCAAGCTGGAGCTGCTAGGGGCAGTTCACATGTGTTGAGTGGAATGAGGTTAGTAGCTAGATGGTTGAGATCTCTGAAGATTGATACATTAGTTTTCTAGGGCTACCATAACAAACTAACATAGACTAGGGGGCTTAAACAATGGAAATTTATTTTCTCACAATTTTGGAGTCTTGAAGTCCAAGATTAAAGTGTTGGTAAGATTGGTTTCTTCTGAAAGTTTCTTTTTGGCTTCTTCTCCCACTGCCCTGACATAATCTTTCCTCTATATGTTCATATAGCCTCATTTCCTCTTCTTTACAAGGACACCAGTGATATGGAATTAGGACACACCCTAATTACCTCATCTTAACTTAGTTACCTCTTAAAGACCCTATTACCAAATATAGTTGACTCTCAGGTATGAAGGGTTAAGGATTCAACATAAGGATTCAACATATTAAATTAAGGGGGACACAATGGAGATGCAAAACAGCCCATAACACTTGGATAATTTGAATAATGTCATGGGCTCTATGACAAAAGCTCTGTCTGTAGTTGTCATACCTGGTCCCAGAACAATTAGGACAGGTGCATAGAGCCTGGAATGTGAAAAGTGTGAAAGCCCCATAAAGGAAGTGGTTTGGGTGTGGACTTAATCAACTGCTCAAGAAGAGAACTGACTGGCCTCTAGCCAGTACCTTGTAACCAGAACAAGACATAATTAAATTAAAAAAAAAAAAAAAAAACTGTATTACAATATGGCACCACCTATTTAAAAAAAATAGAAATCTTGGAAATATCCATTAGCATTTACCCCATTATTATGTATGCCATGGTTTATAAACACACACACACACA
The DNA here is from genome assembly GCF_003255815.1 of Theropithecus gelada. Taxonomy (NCBI): domain Eukaryota; kingdom Metazoa; phylum Chordata; class Mammalia; order Primates; family Cercopithecidae; genus Theropithecus; species Theropithecus gelada. Next base: position 12,172,287 of record NC_037673.1, on the reverse strand, counting down.
CACACACACACACACACATACACACACACATATATACATATATATATTACATCTGAGTATATTATTTGTAAACTTTTCATTTTGAAATAATTTTAGACTCTCATAGAAATTGCAGGAATAATGAGAAGGCTCTCACTTTCCTTTCAACCAAGTTCCCCAAATGATAGCATCTTAAGGAACCATAGCATAATTATCAAATCCAGAAAATAGGCATTGGTACAATAATGTTAGCTGCAGACCTTATACAGAATTTATTATTTTTATATGCACTTTTTTTTGTGTGTAGAAGTGTGTAACAACATTTTATCACATGTGTAGAGTCTTGCAACCACCACCACAATCAGAATAGGCAAGCAATGCATCTCCCCAAAGAAAATCCTGTGTTACCTGGTCATAGTCATGTCATCCCTCCACACTTTAACTCTGGCAACATCGCTTGTTATTTTGATGATTTTATATAAATGGAACCATATACTATGCAACCCATTGAGACAGATTATTTTCTCTTATAATGTTTTCATATTCATTAAGATTGTGCACATCAATGAATTGTTCCTTTTTTTTGCTGAATGATATGCCATTATATGGATGAATTGCAATTTGTTTATTCATTCTGCTACTGAAGGACATCAGGGATTTTTTTTTTTTGATGCTATTGCTAAGAAAGATGATATGAAATATGTGTACAGGTTCTTTTTCTGAATATACATTTTCAGTTCTCCAGGATAAGTACGCTAAAATGGGATGGCTGAGGCATGTAGTAACTGTATGTTTAGCTTTCCAAGAAACAGACAACATTTTTTTTCCAAGTGACTACACATCTGTGTCTTCACTAGCAAGATGTAAGAGATTCTAGAGCTTCACAGCCTTATCTGCACTTGGTGGAGCAAATTTATTCATTTATTTACTTATCCCATTCCAGTAGACACATAACGATATCTAATTTTTGCTTTAATTTGCATTATCCTAATGCCTACTGATGTTAAATATTCATTCATGTAGCAATTTGCCAGTTATACATACTTTTTGGTGAAGTGTATTTAATTTTCTGATTGGATTATTTGTTTTCTTAATGTTAAGTTTGGAGAACCCTTTTTATATTCTGAATACAAGTTCTTTGCTGGATATATTATTGGAAAATATTTTTGTCCATTGTGTGGTTATCTTATAGTGTCTTTTGCAGAGCAAATAGTTTTAATTTTGAAAAAATCCAATTTATTACTTTTTATTTTATGAGTCCACAAACTGCTTGCTTAATCATAGGTCACATAGATTTTTTTTTCTTGTGTTGTCTTTTAATTGTTTTATATTGTATATTTTTAATTGGTACCAATTATCTATTTTGATTTGATTTTTTGAAAGGTATAAGGCTTATGTCAAGAATCATTCTTTTGCGTACGGATGTATAATTGTGTCAACATCACTTTTGAAAACACTCCTCTTTCTTTGTGCCTATCTCAAAATTCAGTTGATTCTACATTTGTGGTTCTATTTCTCAATTTTCATTGGTTCCATTGATCTGTGTGTCTATTTCTGTGCAAAACCACACCGTTTCCATCACTGTAGAAATATACTAAATTTAAAAATCTAGTTGTATGGTCTTTTGATTTTTTTCTTCTTAATTTAAAATTATGTTGATTCAGTTCTTTCTTCATTTCCATATAATTTCAGATTTAACCATATCTATAAAAATTCTTGCTGGGTTATTGAAGGAAAACGAGTTAAACCTAGCATTTCATATATTTAGGTTTTTCACCAGCATTTTGAAGTTTTCAGCATACAGATCATCTACATGTTTCATTAGATTTATGTAAAGCTATTGTAAATCATTCTTTTAGTTTCAAAATATTCTGTGATAATATATCAAAATATTGACTTAGTTGTTTTGACCTTCTATGATTGTGCAAAACTCACTTATTAGTTCTAGGAGATTCTTTGGGTAGCTTGGGATTTTCTGCATGAACAATCCTGTCATATGCACATATAGGGTAGTTTTATTTCTTCTCTTCTAATCTGTGTGCATTTCATTTTCTTATCTTGCCTTATGTCACTGGCTAGTCCTATGCTGAATAAGAGTGATGAGAGTGGGCGTCATAACCATTTTTTCTATATAGCAGGACAGCATTCACCTTTTCAATGTTATGTATGTTATATATGATGTTAACTGTAGGATATTTTTGTAGATACTCTATGGAGTTGAAGTTTCTCTCTAATACTAGTTTGTTAACAGTACGTGTTGGGTTCTGTCAAATGCTTTAACTACATAAATTGATGCAATAATGTGGTTTTTCTTCTTTTGACTGCTAATATGGTGGATGACATTGATCTATAAATATTGAGCTAGCTTTTTTATTATTATACTTTAAGTTCTAGGGTACATGTACACAACTTGCAGGTTCGTTACATATGTATACATGTGCCATGTTGGTGTGCTGCATCCATTAACTCGTCATTTACATTAGGTATATCTCATAATGCTATCCCTCCCCACTCCCGCCACCCCCCAACAGGCCCTGGTGTGTGGTATTCCCCATCCTGTGTCCAAATGTTCTCATTGTTCAATTTCCACCTATGAGTGACAACATATGGTGTTTGGTTTTCTGTCCTTGTGATAGTTTGCTCAGAATGATGGTTTCCAGCTGCATCCATGTCCCTACAAAGGACATGAACTCATCCTTTTTTATGGCTGCATAGTATTCCATGGTATATATGGGCCACATTTTCTTAATCCAGTCTATCATTGATGGACATTTGGGTTGGTTCCAAGTCTTTGCTGTTGTAAATAGTGCCGCAATAAACATACGTGTGCATGTGTCTTTATAGTAGCATGTTTATAATCCTTCGGGTATATACCCAGTAATGGGATGGCTGGGTCAAATACTATTTCTTTCTTTTTTTTTTTTTTTTTGAGACAAGAGTCCCCCTCTGTTGCCCAGGCCGGAGTGCAGTGGCGCGATCTCGGCTCACTGCAAGCTCCGCCTCCTGGGTTCATGCCATTCTCCTGCCTCAGCCTCCCGAGTGGCTGGGACTACAGGTGCCCGCCACCACACCTGGCTAATTTTTGCATTTTTAGTAGAGACGGGGTTTCTTTTTTTTTTTTTTCTTTTATTTATTTATTTATTTNTACATGTGCATAACGTGCAGGTTTGTTACATATGTATACTTGTGCCTTGTTGGTGTGCTGCACCCATCAACTCGTCATTTACATCAGGTATAACTCCCAATGCAATCCCTCCCCCCGCCCCCCGAGACGGGGTTTCATCGTCTTAGCCAGGATGGTCTCGGATCTCCTGACCTCGTGATCCGCCTGCCTCGGCCTCCCAAAGTGCTGGGATCCTTGAGGAATCACCACACTGTCTTCCATAATGGTTGAATTAGTTTACAATCCCACTAACAGTTTTTAAAATAAACCCAACTTGGGGAATTTCTATCTTCAAACCCCTTTCAGACAGTTTAATAATACTTCCCTTTTAATAATCTCAAATGAAAAGAACAATCATCTCTTGAGTGAAATCAGGTTGTTGGCTAATTTTTAAAATGTGAGTCAAGATGCTAATCCTGCCTCAAATGTTGTTCAAATCCTTATTCCTTTATGAATGTTTCACAGGTAATTATTTCTTATAAGTTTATTTACCAAAATTCCATTAGCTGTAAATTTGATTTCCTAAAAGCATTCTGTAAAACATCTGACTCTGGCTTAAAACCATTCTATTATGTAACATGTGTGACATTTAGCTCTTTAAACCAATGTATGCTTTCATTTTTTTCTCCAAACTAATCATTATAGTTTATTATAAAATATAAAATAAATGTTTGATGCTTCAAACCAAATGCTGCCATTAGAACCAATATTCATAAATAATATAGCTTGGCATATACACAGCATATAATATTTAACATAATTATACATAAAATTTTATTAAGGCATAGACTTTAAGATAAGTGCATATTAATACAATTATTTGGGTAATAGTAAGTTAAAATGAAGTGATTCTGGTGAAGCTGTAAGCAACATAAATATAGTAAAACTGTTAATTAACTGTGCAATAATCTGCCATACAGGAAAAATGCATTTAAGCTATTATTTTCACATTAAAAATTTTATTTGAGGCCAGGCGCGGTGGCTCATGCCTGTAATCGTAGCATTTTGGGAGGCTGAGGTGGGTGGATTATAAGGTCAGGAGATGGAGACCTTTCTGGCTAACACAGTGAAACCCTGTCTCTACTAAAACTACAAAACATTAGCCAGGCGTGGTGGTGGGTGCCTGTAGCCCCAGCTACTTGGGAGGTTGAGGCAGGAGAATCGCTCGAACCTGGGAGGCGGAGGTTGCATTAAGCTGAGATCGTGCCACTGCACTCATGCCTGGGTGACAGTGCGAACTTCCGTTTCCAAAAAAAAAAAATTTATTTGACAGGTTTGATAGGAGAAGAACAATTCATGCTTGTGGACTTAATTTAAAGTTATTTGTTTACTGTTGAATTTAATAATTTTTCTTGGAAATTTATATTTCTTATGTTTTGGAACTTAAAATTGTTATATTAAAGTCTAATTCAAAAATTATTATTTTATTGGATCATTATTATTAAAAATAGTAATGTCTTTTTCCTCTCTACTTTTTGACAAGATCAATGTTTTAAACAATCAATATACTTCTTTTTGCCAAATATAAACTAGGGACTCAGTAAATCTTGGTTGAATATTTGGCATTGTAAAATTCACCTGCCACAGTGGCCAAATTCAATCGAGGTGGTAAAAACAAAAGCTTTCCACCAATTATAATTTGTGATATTCAGAAATTCTCAGTGGACATATGGAGCTGAAACAAGAAGAAAAGTAACAACAAAATCATTAGAATCAGTCAGGGAATTGTTAGCACATGTCTTACGATCCATGCAAATATTATATACCTTTTAACAGGAATAAATGTCATAACAAATATAATACATGTATGAAACAAAGCAAACCTAGCCATATGTCCCCAGTAATGAGCCACTGATTCCACTAATTGTCATGTTGGGAAAATGATTGGACAATAAGAAAGCCATGATGAAACTAACAATCACTTATCAAAAGCTTATCTTTCTTTATCAAAATTTCCTCATCTGTGAAATGAGGACTAAATTACATAGCTGTGAGGTCCCTTCCAAGATTGATCGTATTTTACCACAGTACTTTTATTTATTCTTCACTCATAACCTAAAAGTTAAAAAGAAGCATTAGAATGTTTATCAGAAAGTTTCAATAAAGTGATTTCTAAGTATAACCAGTATATAATATTTCTACCTTCTGTTATTTAAGTAACATGATTGGTACCTAGAAATATGGGTTTCTTGACTTAACAGACATATGGCAAAGAGAACTCAATTGCTGGTGGTTATGGTTTCTTTTTTTGGTTGGTTTGTTTGTTTTTTGAGATGGAGTCTCGCTCTGTCTCCCAGGCTGGAGTTTTGTGGCGCAGTCTTGGCTCACTGCAATCTCCGCCTCCCGGGTTCAAGCGATTCTCACCAGGATGGTCTCGATCTCTTAACCTCATGATCCGCCCACCTTCGCCTCCCAAAGTGCTGGGATTGGTTAATTTTGTGTGTCCACTTCTCTGGTCCACAACACCCATATATTTGACTAAATGCAAGTTCACATGTCACTGTGAAGGCATGTTTAGATGAAATTGAAATTTAGATCAGTAGAATCTGAGTAAAGCAGACTACTCCTCAGGACGTGAATATGCCTTATCCAATCAGTTGAAGGCCATGAGGAAAAAAGACTGATTTCCCCTGAGAAAGAAGGAATTTTGTCTCCAGACTTCCTTCAGATGGGAGCTGAAATATCAAGTCTGTCAATTCCTTAAGATAAATATGTAGATAGATTGACGTAGAAAGAAAAAGATATATAGAGCTAAGAGTGATATGTACATAGATATACATATAGAAATAAAACCTGTGTACCTGTTTGCTGTAGCACAGAGCTAAGGGATTTTCACCCATGGTCATGTGGGATGGGATATAGATGGGAAAGTATAAAAGCTTTTGCAACATCTCCATAGTGGCAATGCTAATCACAAGGACACTGTCATATTGGTTTATTAATTTTTAGTAGCTTTGCAGTACTAATGGAAGAAAATAACAGCGTTGGTTAAACAACTACAAACTCAGGGCATGGTCAGAAAGCCTCTATATTAGTTTCCTCGGCATTAGTTTTATAGTAACACATACTGTTTTAAACTGTATGTTTAAACTGTATGTTTGAAACAGAAGAAATTTATTTTCTCCTGTTCTACAGGCTGTAAATCTGAGGTGTTGGCAAGGCTATACACTCTTTTGGAAAACTCTAGGGAAGGATCCTGTCTTGTCTCTTCCTAGCTTCTGTGGTGTTCTAATAAGGACACTGGTCATTAAATTAAGACCCACTTATTCCAGTATGATCTCATCTTAACTAATGACATCAGCAAAGACTCTTTTTCTGAATTGGGTCACATTATGAGGTTCATGGTGATATGAATTTTGGAGGAACACTAGTCAACCCAGTACAGTCTGTATGGATAGTACTAAAGACCCCATCTCTTGTATCTAGAAAGATGACTGTACTGAAAACCAATTCAAGGAATGCATTGTGAGAGAAAGGAAGTGCAGAGAAAGCTGAATTCACAGCCCTAGGAAGTCTCCTTGTGGCAGATAGAATTCTGAGGTGACCCTCAAGGTTCCCATCCCTGGTAGACACACAGCTTTTCCAGGTATTCAATCAAACACTAATCTAAGTGCTGCTGTAAAGGAGTTTTATAGACATATTTAATATTCTAAGCAGGTGACATGAACATAAGGAACCTGGCCAAATCAACTAATCTTTTAATAAGATTTAAGTCTTCCTAGCAAAAGAAATTTACACATGAGAGAGATTCAACACAAGAGAGATTCTTCATTGCTGACTTTGAAGATAGAAGTTGCCACATGGCAAGAAATGTGGGCAGTCTCTTTGTGTTTCATCTAGCTGTCTAGCAAGAAAAAAATACTTTAGACCCACAGTGAAAAGGAACTGAATTGTGTCACAATTCTGAGCTTGGAAGAGGATGTTAATCTTCAAATGGAAACTTAGATAAGCCAATACTTTGAGTTTCATCTGTGAGAACTTGAACAATCTATCCTCGCCATGAACAGGTTTCAGATTTTCAAAGTTAATAAATTAATGGTGTTATTTGAAGCTTATAAGTTTGTAAAATTTAGCTTGATGTTGATGGTATTGTTTGAAGCTGACAAGTATATGGCATTTGGTTTGCATCAATAAAAAAAAATAGTGCATTTCTACACTACAATTCAGGCTTTGACAGAGAAGGTGTGGTCCCAGGAGACCTGGAGTAGGAACATCCTATTGGATGTGTTTCAAACACAGATATACTTAAAAGTCTAGGGCCTCTAGCTCCTGAAATTATGTTCTCCACTTTGCTGGTGGAAAGCAGCCTCCACTCCCTTGAAAAACAGGGAAAGTCTTCTCTAGTGGATACTTTGCCAGATGATACTTTTCATCAAATCTACATCAAACTCATTTCATTGCTACTTGACTAAAACTAGGACTGCGTTTAAGCATGATTTGATCAAAGAAGTCCTGTTCTCCCTTCAAGACTAAGGAGGTTATTCACAAAAGAAGCTATGAGATGTGGTTAATAGACTCAATAAGTAACTCAGAAAACATGCTTGGGAATGGGTCTTGCAGATGCTGAACTGGAGAAGGTGGTGAATATAAAACTCGTAAGCAATAGTTTTATGACTGAGGATCACACCAGGATGCTGGGAAAAGTCATGGGCCAGCAGATGTACTGGCTAAGAATGAGAGGAATCTGGAATTAGTGGTAGAGGAAGGAAATGATGAATAGCAATTATGACTATGGGAACAACCATGGTGTGGAGAGCTGCAGCTTGTTCTGTTGCACTTATTGTGTTTCTATTAATTTGTAAAATATAAGCAGCTATCATGTGAAGGATCTTGACAGGTCATGACATAGTGAATGTGGAGTGTGAGGATCTGAGCATTACAAGAGATGCCTGGTAGCGGATAGTGGCCTTACCAATCATGTACAAGAACAGAAATCATGACACTGTGGTTAAGTGCACAGCATGAAAGAGAAAAGATTAATAAACAAAAAAGTTAGTACTGATAACAAACAGGCATATTTAAGGAAACGAGAACAACTTTCAAAATAATTTGTATTCAGAAAGATATATGAGAGGATATTATATTTTTAAAAAATAATTGGGTCATATATAGAAGTTGAACAATATAAGAATGAGTTTGCTTTGTTAAAAGCCCTGAAATTATACAAAAATATTAAAATTAAAAGAATTTCCCATAATCCAAAGAAAAAATAAAAATAAAAAGATGCATAAAATGTTAAGAAATACATAGAATTAAAACAGGATGGCAAAATATATTACATTAGAATAAAGGAAAAGATATATAGATGAAGAATAAAAACAAAGGACTAATAACAAAAATATCTAAGCTTAAAAAGTAGATAAAAGCATTTGTAATAAAAGGCTCTGCCAGGTAACCACCAGGATAAATTTATAAAGGACCATCACCTTGGAACATCATGTTGAAATTTCAAAGAATAAAAGATGAAGAGAGGATACTAATGGCTTTAAAAAATGATCAGGTTATTGGCAAATAAATACAAACCAGACTGTCATCAAAGAATCCATTAGTAGCACTGAGTTCAAAGCTCAATAGAGCAATATCTTCAATGTTCTGAGGGAAAAGAATTTTGCATTTAGAACTTTCTACCCAACCAAATTATAAATTACGTGTACAAAAAATTAAACATATTTTTTGTTCTTGCAAAAGCATCTATCCATTTGAAAATAAAACTGCTTGAGCATGTTTTAGCTAAACTGAAAATAAAAAAGCAGTGAGGAAGTCATGGGATGCAAGAATCAATGCATTTAATTAAATACACAAGATAGTATAAAAATACCCAATCCACAGCAGGCAGAAAAAGAAATCAGTTTAATCTAAAACAGGAAGTCAAAAATACTTTGAAAAATGTTTTTGTTAAAAACGTAGAAATTAATAATGATAATTCAGTTGCATAATTACTTATGTATAATGATATAAATCAAAATTATCTGAAAACTGAAAATTTTTCTGACTCCTTTGGTAGCATAGCTGAACTGACAGGAAACAACATATTATAATCTGTATGTGTGATATTTTGTATAAATATTCATATTTATGTTTAATTTCAGAAACATTAACATTTTTGAATATGGAGCTATGCCTTCAAATCTACTGCGGTTGTTATATAATTTATAATACCTGACTGGTATCTCCTAACATCTAAAAAATAATCGAATTTCAAATTATATTTTGCCCCAAGGTTTTCAGAAGAGAAATTGAGGAACTGCAATTGTAATAATAGTTCAGAAGACTGTATTCAGTTTTACAGATTTTATACTTTAAGAAATAACTCTAATTGCTATGAACTTTGGAAACAATGGTCATGAAGGTAACGTCTCCTTATTAAAACCATGCCGTTGTTCTGGAATGGCAAAGCTGTGCACAGAATCAAGGTTTGCTCATCATTTTCAATACACAAGAATCGAGAAACACAAGCAAAGGTTAGAGAAAGCCGGGACAGAATGTGACTCCTCAGGTTCTTTCTGCTGCAAATGTGCCTTCCGTCCGATTGAAGGATGGAGTCTCCAAATTCAGAACACAGTCACCCTGAAACATCAAGCAATATTTTAGGTCATGAAACATCTTTTTTTTTTTTTTTTACTTAGATAGAATTTACATGAAAATTTCCAAGGATTCATGCCCACAGGAAATAAGTTTGTCTGCCAAAAGAAATGCTAAACCAGAAACAAACTACAAAAAAAAATTTATTTTTGTAATGAAATAACACACACCATTAGTCTAGTAACCAGAAGGTCAGTTGCCAATGAGTTTATGATGCCATTGAAATGCCACCTGCCTTCCGTGTGTGCATCCTCCTGGTAGAGGGAAATCAATGGATTCCAGACCAACTGCTTGACTCCTTTTTTGTCTACTATTTCTCTTATGCCTATAGCAGTGTTGGGCACACAGTAATCTGAAAAAATCATTTTCTTAGTGACTAAATTGAGTAAGTATTAGCAATAGCCATTGAAGTTGTGGAACACTGTGTTCAGAAAGAATATGGAGACTCCACCTAGACCCCTGTGAAATAATAGAACATGATATGGTTGCAATGTCTTAACATATGAGCATAGGAGAGAACCGTGATAGCCCAATGTCCACACATTCTTCTCGGGAGCTCTTTTAAATAGACCATAGTCTTCTTTGAAAAGGAATAACTAATAAAAATGAGTTAGTGCCCTAACATCAACACCTACAATTTAACAATTTTCAAAATAAAAAATTTAGAAAAAGGTGATGTTTTTGAAGTCATGAATTCCTTAACTTTGTCCAGATTTCCCACTGTACTGTCATCAGGCTATTTCATCATTTCTGTTCTTTGTTTTGTAATTAATTATCTTCAAGAACTTAATGGGATTGATGATTGCTTTCGGTGAGACAGGTGGACTTCATCCAGATCTATATTGTAATCCAAAAATGATTATCTTCAATCACCTATATTTACTTGCCAGGGCTTCCATAACAAGGTACCACAGGCTGGGTGCTTAGACAACAGAAATTTATTTCCTCACGGTCTGGAGGCTGGAAGTCTAAGATCAAAGTGTTGATAGTGTTGATTTCTCCTGAGTCCTCTCTCCTTGACTCGTAGATGGTCATCTTCCCCTTCTGCCTTCACATGATCTTTCCACTGCGTGTGTCTCTAACTTAATCTCTTCTAATGAGGAGACAAATTATATCGGATAAAAGCCCATACTAAGGACCTTAAATACCTTTTAAAGGACGCTATTCCCAAATACAGCCACAGCCTGAGGTACTGGTATTACTTCAACATACAAACTTCGGGAAGGGGACACAATTCACCCCACAGCATCATCCAAAGCACAGACTTGTCCTACTGTGATACAGTATGGTTATGTTTTCAGCACTCTTTTATTCTACTTGATGTTAAGAATAGTAAATGACACTTTTATCATGGAAAAATATTTGGCTTTCTTCTCCAATAAGATTCATTTGTGAGTGCATGAGATGTGCTTTTGTTAATACACCAATTACTATGCTTTTGCAAAAGTACATTATTGATGGTACCAAATTATATACAAAATTTATGAAGGCAGAAACCTCTGGTACAAGAGATGAATAAGATACCCACCAGTTAACCATTTAAACCTATAAATCTCTGTAAAAGAAACAATTAGGAAATAAGAAACCTATTCAAAAATAACTTCTCACAAATAATAAATATATGTGAGCAAAATATTATGTTTCTACCATCACCGAAAATTTTCTATGACTAAAGAGAAATATACGAAAACAGTACAGTGAAAATTAGAGTTTCCAAATAATCTCTGATTTAGTGATTTATTAAAAAATTGTCTAAGTTTCTAAAAAAGTTTAGTAAATCTTAAAAAAATAATTATTTTCTTTGAAGACAAGTTTTTACAGAAACTCTGATTACTGCTCAAAAAATTAAGGCTGCTAGTGTTGTTATAAACAATCTAAGTTTTTCTTTAAGAATTCTCAAATTAACTATCATTTCTAGAACTTAATATAAGAAACTATGTTTGTAAAGATTCACATTTTTTTTTTCTTTATTCAAATATTCACAGGGCCGGGCACAGTGGCTCACGCCTGTAATCCCAGCATTTTGGGACGCCAAGGCTGGTGGATCATTAGGTCAGGAGATCGAGATCATCCTGGCTAACACAGTGAAATCCCATCTATACTAAAAATGCAAAAAATTAGCCCGGTGTGGTGGCACATGCCTGTAGTCCCAGTTACTTGGGAGGTTGAAGCAGGAGAATCACTTGAACCTGGGAGGCAGAGGTTGCAGTGGGCCATGATCGTGCCACCACACTCCAGCCTGGGCAAACAGAGCAAGACAGCATCTCAAAAAAAAAAAAAAATTTTTTTTTACAAAACTCTGAAGTATCTCAGTATTATTTTGAAGGCAAAAAACACCCCAAAATATTTAAGGTTTTAATATGTATTGTATGTTCTATGTTTGTAAGCAAGAAACTCTTAATTTCTTCAATCTACTTTTTATTTATTTTAGTAAATAAAATATCAGGCAATTGGCTTAGTGAGTGAAATTATAAAATGATATATAAAAAAATTGACATAATTTCAGTTCAGATAGAACTAGACAAATTGAAAACCAGTGATTTTTCATGAATCTTGAGGTCTCGGGACAAACTGCTATCCCCAAGGCACCTGCAAGGAGATACAAGATTTGAGAATTTTCTTACCTGGACAGAAGCCACTGGAATCCCCAGAAACCAATAGTAAGATCAAACTGAATTGCTGGAAGCCAAATATGGGCTAGGATGAGAGTGAGAAATGCTTGGAATGAATAGTCATAGGGATATCATCACACTTTTGTAGGCTTTTCCTTCAAGAACCCCCAAAGTCTCTTAAAACGTGAATCTGCAAAAAGTACCCCCACAACACCCCACCAGTGCCAGTTGTGGGAAGGGATGAGGGAGAGGCCCAAAGATCCTTTTCCCTTATAGAACAAAGTCTCAGTCCACAATGGGTAGAAAATCAGTAATGCCTCCTGAGTAGCACAATTCCATTATAGTTAAGGGAAGCAAATTAAGTGCAGCTCCAGCCACCCAATCTTGCTTAGGACACAGAAAAAGCCATAATCTGCAAGAACAATGGCCTAAGGGACATTGGGGAAATTGTCCAATAGCAACCAGAAAACGGATTAGGAGGACAGAGAGAAAAGTCTCTAGTCCTGAAGGAGAAATAGAAATGCTTCTGAAGTTCACACCCCTGAGACACAGGCTTACTGTGTACTCCAAAGACAAAGACTTAACAGAAGATTAGATAATGCTCTTCCCGTGCTCTAACCATGCTAGGAAGCCATTAATAACACAACAGTGGGCTGCAGCTGACAGAGTGGCAACAAATAGACTTTCTCTGAGATACAGCTAAAAGGGAAGCCCCCAAATCAGAAGGGAGATTAGAAACAAGGTCACTAGAGGAGTTTGAAGCCTCTGGTTCCGACACCAACAACACACTTCAAATATAGCTCAAGTACAGAGCAAATTAATTAAAATTCTCACAGTAAAGTTCTATCTACTAAAGTACACATTGCCTTGTGAAAACATATTCAATTTTCAGAAGAAAAAAGCAGAAGTCATGCCCACAGGCAAGAAAAAGCACAACGTGAGAAAACAAAGTAATGATCAGAACCATACTCAGATAAAACAGAGACAATGAAGTTATTAGAAAGGAATTTAAAATAATTAAAGGCAGAAAATCTGCAATATTTGATGAGTAGTATCGTCAGAAAGATGGAAATTACAAGAAAGAATCCAACGGAAATCTTATAAGTAGAAACAGTAGTAAAAGCTGAAAATACTTTCAACAAGCCCGTAAGTAGACTTAGGATAGCCAAATTGTCTATGAAATTGAAGATGGCACAATAGAACACTGAAATGCAAAGAGCAAAAAGTCAAAAACACAGAATATGACAAACAGGAACTCTCGGGTAATAAACAATGTAAGATATTCATCATCATCGCAATCCCACAAGGAGAAGATATTTAGAGCAGCAGAAATTTTTAAATTATCAGTTACCCAAAACTTTGCAAAACTAGTTACAGACAACAAACCACATAGATCCAAGAAGCACAGACTGCACCATAACAGAATAAATATAAAGATAAAACTAACACGCAAAAATAAATCAAACCAGGCATATTATACTCAAACCACTGAAGACAAAAATCCACACAGAAAACCAAGAAGGCAGGTTGGGGTGGGGAGAGGGGGCACGTCACCTGCAGATGAACAAAACCAATAATTACAACAGACTTCTCATCAGAAACCAGGCACACTGGACTGAAATGTTTGAAATTTTGAAAGAAAAAGTTGACAATCAGAAATTGCATGTCCAGAGAAAATATCCTTCAGAAGTGAAGAGGTAAAAACTTTCTCAGATAATGGAAAACAAGAAATTTATTACCAGCAGAACTGTCCACACGATATGTTAAAATAAATTATCCAGATAGAAGGAATATGACATAGATCAGAACGGTAGATCTATAAAAATTAAAAAAGAATGTCTGAAAAGGCATAAATTAAAATAAAACATAATCTATTTGTATAGAGAAATGCTTTAAACGTTGGGCCAAGATGGCAGACTAGAGCAGCATGTGTGCTCCACTGTCACAGAAGGCAAAACACAGGGCTGGTGAACACTGACCCCTACAGGCTGATCATGTAAGAAGCCATGCTAAGATCCATCAAGGCATCAGGGGGACACAGAGAACAGAGAGGGGGCAAAACTGGGCACTAGCCTAACAAGGCCCAGTGTGGAGCCAGGAGAAGAAGCTCCGCAACTCAGGACAGGGTAAATGAATGAGAGCCCCTTGGGGGATTTACACACTCCACAGGGACCCTTGCAAGACTTGGGAATGAGAGAAGCCCCTTGGCCCCCTCCACTGCACTTCTAAACTGAGACAGAAAGCCTCCCTTTTGCAGAGGCAACTGTCGAGTCCTAGGGGTCCTCTACAAGCCTTGGACACTGAAACAGATGAGCACGAGCACTATAGCTCCAATAGAAGCCACAGTTGCAGTTCATGGGAGCAGTAAGATGGCTCCACCCCACTTGACCAGACAAGGCTCAGTACCAGCTTCCAGCACAGTGGTCCTGCTTTGTCTGAACTTGGCCAGCAGCTGCAGCCTCCTGTTGTCCCAGGAGGTACCTGGGCGACAGGGCCAGCAATCCCCCAGCTGCCACCCCTGCCACTGGTAGCCAGGAAGGCAATGCATGCTAGAGCTTCCAGCCCAGCCATCCTGCTTTTATGTGAACTCAGTCAGTCAGGTGTAGCCTTCTATTGTCCCCAGAAGCAACCAGGCACCAGGGATGGTCAGTGATTCATCCACCACTGCCACTGTTAATCAGGTAGTCAATGCTTGCTAGAGCGAATAGCCCAGCAGTCCCGCTTCTGTGTTGACTATGTTGCTGGGTACAGCATCCTTCCATCCTGGGAAACACCTGGACGGCAGGGCAGGCGACCCCACCCATCCCTACCACTGGTAGCCAGGTGGGCAATGCCTGCAAGAGCTTTTGACCAAGAGGAGCCACTTCTTTCTGAATTCTGCCAAGGAGCACAGCCTCCTGCTGCCCTGGAAAACATCTAGATGCCAGAGAGGACAACACCACCCACCCCACCTCTCTTAGCTAGATGGGCCACACCTCCGAAAGCTTCCAGCCTGGTGGTCCCACTGCTATCTGAAGTCTCTGGGCACGCACAACCCCATGTTTTCCTGGGTAGCAGTCAGATAGCAAATTAGGTGACCCCACATACACCCACATCTTCTAGCTCAGCAGGACTTGCTGGTTTTGGCAGTGTCTAAGCAGGGAGAAGCCCTCACTCTCGAATCACTGAGAGAAGTGAGGTGCTCGGGTTTACAGATCAGTGGAGGAGTAGGGTGACCCAAGAAGGATATGGCCTGGCTGCAAACTGCAGCCCCTGACTGAGGGAGCGCCATGGACCAGAACACCCAACAAAAGAAATGTAAGCACAGAGGCAGTCATCAGAGGGGGCTCCTCCAAAACACAGGAGCGGACTATGTAAAGAGTCTTCTCTTTCCCCATCCACCACAGAACACTACTGCCAACTACACCGAAACACACACAAAAAAGCCGTGCAGTCAAGTAAGAGTATATCTGATGGCTTTTGCCAACTACACCGAAACACACAAAAGCAGTCATGCAGCAGAGTAAGAGCGTATCTGATGGCTAACACTCTTAAGCACCATCTACTGGATCATAGTCCAAAATACAACACCAAAATATGTTGCCAGTATGAAGCACTTGTGAGTGCCTCACACCAGTCAATGTGTGTGCACCCTGCTGCACCACCATACCTGCTGGCACATGCAAGCAAGCACAGTTGCCACTGCTACCACCTTGATGAAGGACTTTGACCAGTAACATCCATCATAGTGTTGTGTCCAGAAGACCAGGAACACCTCAATCCCTCCAACACAGCAGGTTCCGATCCTCAAGCGGTCAAATAACAAAACCAGGGGCTTGGTCCCAGTCCCCTAGAGTTAGAGCATGCGGCCCAGAAGCACAGAACTGAAGCTTGGCTACCTGAAATCTTCCAGAATCAAAGGAAGTTGTCTGTACCCACCTTATACCAAAATAAAACCCCCAAGGACATCAGAGAAGATAAAAGCCCCCCCAAAATATCTCTCCAAAGGACAGCAACTCCGAAGATGAAAGGAACAGCCACCCTTACACAAATGAGAAAGAGCTAATGCAAGAACTTTGGCAACTCAGAAAGCCACCATGTCTTCTTACCGCCAAACAACTACACTAGTTCCCCAGTAATAGTTCTTAAGCAGGTTGAAATGGTGGAAATGACAGGAATATAATTCAGAGTATGGATGGGAACAAAGATCATCAACTTTCAGGATAAAGTCCAAAACCCAACTCAAGGAATCTAAGTAATCCAATAAAATGACACAGGAGCTAAAAGACAAAATGGCCATTTTAAGAGAGAACCACAGTGACCTGATAAAACTGAAAAACTCACTTCAAGAATCTCATAATACAATCACAAGTATTAAGAGCAGACTCAACCAAGCTGAGGAAAGAATCTCAGAGCCTGAAGACCAGCTCTCCAAAATAACTCAGTGAGACAAAAATGAAGAAGACCTCTGAGAAGCATGGAATCATGTAAAGAGAGCAAATATTACACTCATCGGCATCCCTTAAAGACAGGGAAAGAAAGCAAGCAACTTGGAAAACATTTGAGGATGTCATCCATGAAAATTTTCCCAACCTCACTAGAAAGGGCAATATTCAAATCCAGGAAATTCAGAGAACTCCTGTGAGATACTATTCAAGATGACCATCCCCAAGAATAGTCTGTCATTCTTCAGGTTCAAAAGGAAAGAAAAATTGTTAAACACAGTTTAGAGAGAAGGGGCAGGTTATCTACAAAAGGAGCTCCATGAGGCCAACAGTAGACCTTTCAGCAAAATGTCTATGAGCCAGAAGAGATTCAGTGTCTATACCAAGCAGTCTTAAAGAAAAGAAATTCCAACCAAGAATTTCTTATGCAGCAGGAATAAGCTTCATAAGGGAAGGAGAAATAAGATCCTTATCAGACAAGCAAATGCCAAGGGAATTTGTTACTACCAGACCTGCCATATAAGAGGTTATTAGGGGAGTGCTAAATATGTAAAGGAAAGATTATTACTGACCATCACAAAAATACACTCAAATCTATAGACCATTAACACTATAAAGCAACCACACAATGAAGTGTATATAATAAACAGCTAACAACACAATGACAGAATCAAACTCATACATATCAATATTAACCTTGAAATTAAATGAACTAAATGCCTCCATTTAAAAGGCACAGAGTGCCAAGTTGGATAAAGAGGCAATACCCAACTATATGTTGTCTTCAAGAGATCTATCTCACATGCAGTAACACTCATAGACTCAAAGTAAAGAGACAGAGAATAATCTACTAAGCAAATGGAAAATAGGAAAAAAGCAGAGGCTGCTATTCTAATTCCAGACAAAACAGACTTTAAACATACAATGATCAAAACAGACAAAGAAGGGCATAGATCATTGAGACAGAAAATTAGCAAAGACACTTGAACAATGGAAGTAACAGACATCTATGGAAGTCTACACCCAAAAACAACAGAATATACGTTCTCCTCATCTGAACATGGCACATATTCTAAAATCAAACAGAAAACAATCCTCCAAAATTCAAAAAGAAAAACTGAAATCATACTAAACACAGCCTTGGACAATAATGCAATAAAAATAGAAATCAATACTAAGAAAATCATTCAAAACCATACAATTACATGGAAATTTAACAACCTGCTCCTGAATGACTTTTGGATAAAACAGTGAAATTAAGGCATACATCAAGAAATTATTTGGAACTAATAAGAAAAAGATACAACATGCAAGAATCCGTGGAACACAGCTAAAGCAGTGTTAAAAGGGAAGGCTATAGTGCTAAATGCACACGTGAAAAACTTAGAAAGATTTCAAATTAACAACCTTACATCAATACTAAAGAAATACAGTCTTATCCAATCCACATTATTTTGTTGTTGTTTTAGGCTTTTAGCAGCCTGAAGCCATGGTTTTTAGTTTCTGTCTCTAGTGATATGCAGAAAAGTGGGATAAGGAAGGATCTTTTCTGGCCCAATCAGAAACAGAAACTAAGAAACCATTCTTAGTTTCCTTTGGGAAGCCCCTGAAATTCTTTCCTTTGGGAGCCCCTGAAAACATTCTTTCCTTTGGAGCCCCTGAAAACAAGAGCAAACCAACCCCAGAGCTATCAGAAGACAAGAAATATCCAAAATCAGAGCTGAACTGAATGAAGTTGAGAAAAAAAATACTAAAGATCAACAAATCCAAGACTTTTCACCTGGGGGAAGAAATAATCTGTATACCAAACCCCCAGGACACACAATGTACCTATATGACAAATATATACATGTATTCCTGAATGTAAAATAAAAGTTAACAAAAAAAATGCTTTAAGGGCATATTCACTCTGAAAATTCAGAGAAATGCCTAAAAATTCTAATGACCTCAGATTTCTCATCAGAAAGTCTGATTTTTTTAAACAGCAGTTAGAATAATTGGCCAACACTATACAAAAAAAAAAGAAAGAAATTTGACACCAATCTTAAACTTTACAAAAAGTTATCCTAAATTTGTTATAGATCTAAATCTGAAACCTAAAGTTATAAAACCAAAGTTGTAAAGAGAAAATCTTCCTGTCCTGTGGTTAAACAAAAGTTTCTTATACCTCATCAAAGCTATAATCTGCAAAATAAAAATGGACAAAGTGGAGTCTGTATTTTTAAAAATTTTCTTGCAAAGACTCTATTAACATCATGAAAGGACAGATTTTTACACCTGCATAAATCTTTTAGAATTACGTCAATAAAAGACTTGTATCCAGAATATAAAAAGACCTCTCAAAATCTACACAAAAGGAAATTGAAAATACAATTAATAATGGACAAATAATTTGAAAAGACACTTTATCAAATAGGATATACAGGTAGGAAATAGGCACATAAAAATGTACATTATTAGACTATAGGGAGCTGCAAATTAAAACTTCAATGAGATATCGCTATACACTTATTAGAATGGTTAAAATAATACCAATACCAGAGGCAGGTGAGAATGCAGAACTAGAAGCAACCTCAGACAAGCTTGGGGGAATGTAAAACGGTACAGCCCTTAGGAAATCACGTTAGCAATGTCTTATAATTTTCTATCTACGCCTATAGTATGGTCCAGCAATCTGCTTCTAAGAATTATACTAGATAAATAAAAAGTTGAGTCCAAACAGAAACCTATACATAAATGTACATAGTAGTTCTATTCATAAGAGCCCATGTTTTTTAAACCAAAATATTTTCAACTGGTAGATGTATACAAAATGGAATACGAATCAGCAATCAAAATGAACCAGTTATTGATACACCCAGTAGGTTGTCTGAATCTCAAAGTTACGACACTGAGTGAAGGAATTCAGTCTTGGAATCATTCTCCTGTTTACCAGAGGCTCGTTACTAGGAAAGTGTATGGTTGGGGGATTATATAACTATGAAGATATTTTCTAGGATGATAAAACCATCCTGTTTTATAATTTGTGGTTACACAAATCTGTACAGATGGTAAAGTTTAGAGAACTGTACATCAAAGCAAATAAATTTAATGTTTTATGTACTTACTTTAGAGGTATAAAAAACACAATTAAGATATATGTGAATGGATGAAAAGTTGACAAGGCGTTTATCTGGAGCTATGTTTCCCAGAGTCCCCTCCCCCGTATGATTTGGGGTTAGGGTTGATTTTAAAGGCTTGGCATGTGATGTGGCATGAGGATATAAACCACAGCTATCACTATATGAACACCATTGAAAGGCTCTTGTGGTGGCAGGGGTAGAGTAACTAGCAAATTCCAGCTTTTCCTTGCTCTGGTAAATACCATACCCATTTCTTATTCCTGACTTTTGTCCATAATGACCAAAAATCAGACCTATCAGCAGAACTTTGTGTGCAGATGCACAGTGAGGGGAAGCTGATAGCTACCTACAGACTTCTCAGTCAGTCATCTTTATACAGGACCACTCTGGTGTCTACATCACTGGCTGCTCATTTTGATCCATGACGCCTGATGTGCATCACCTCAGTTTCTTGGAATTTAGTCCCCACTCCAAGAAAAAAGACTGTGCTAGCCTACTGAGAAGAGATCATGTGGAGCAAAAATTAAGTTTACCGAGCTACAGCCGTTCTAACCAGTCTAACCCTTGCTGACCCAGCAGCTTACCAGACAATGAGGAAAAGCAGCTGAAAGAGCCATGGCTGGGCCAGATTCACAGAACCCTAGACCGAGGGTGACGGTTTCAAGCGCCTATGTTTTTGGTTCATTATGCAGCACAGGGCAACATATATCTCACATACTTGTTACAATCTATTTTGTTATTCATGAAAAATAGTTGGAACCTTTATTGAGAAACATCAATCATCTATGTACCAGGCACCAGAGGAGGGATTTCATATGGTTTATCATATTCTCACAAGAAGAATTTAGAGAATCTAAGTAAATTGTCTTAGATTACCTTCCTATAAGGGGCTACATGCTTATAAGTCCCTATAAGGGACTCAGCACTCGTGTCCATTATTTTTCTGCTGCACCCTTCTGCCTCCTCCTTGTATGAAAATAATTTAAAGTCCAGGATAAATTTTTAGTGGAAAACATGTTATTTGAAATGACCACCCTTCCCCTGATTATGCTTAGCTCCACGTAAACATACACACCCACACACCTTCTTTAGTGACAAGAAATTAATAGCTGGTAAATAAAATCAGTCAAAATGAGGCAGCTTTTTAAGATAATCACCAAATTAAATTAGTAGATCCTATACACAAAGTAGCTTGAGTTTGCAATGTTCCATTTTAAAAGGAAACCTACATTCTAAAAGCTAAGAATCTCTCTTCCAGTAAAATCTTCATGTTTTTCTACTCTATCATACTAACTGCCACCTAAATTACTGGACTTAAAAAAAAAAACTTACTTGCTTTATTCATTGTCACCTAAAGTTCTCTGTAGTATAACAATTCTATAAATATATGTTAGAAAATAAAAAAATCTAGATCGTAGCAAACAACCTTTGAAGATCTTCGTTTTTTGTACATCATTTATTTTGCTTACCTTGAGAACTTTGGAAGGCAATTAAGAAAAGAAATAAAATATTCCCTGCTTTCTTTTTATAGTTTCACAAAGGCAGGAGATACTATCTGGGCTTCTCTAGCTTAGGGATCATTAAAAAGTTGCCACTTTGATGTGTGTATAGAAAAAAGTTTCTCTAAGAGTTCCTTGCAGGTTTCTGGATATGCCAAAACAGAACAAACAGATAAAGATGAAGATGCTAGAAATCCCATGTGGCTTGTGACAGATTTGCAAAATGATAGTTCTTAATAATGCATGGTTCAATTTTTTTCATCAAGCATAATAACATAGTAATATTTTCCTTTATTTTTCTGAAAATAAAGTCACTAGAAGAAAAACACATTTTTTTTCCAAGATAAGTGAAGGTCATAAGGAGGTGAGCAAAGAATGTATTACTTATTGATACATCAAAGGAAAAGAATAAATAATTTGTTGTAGCTACTGACATAAATTTTGTATTTTGAGCTAAAATCCTAGTTTCTAATTATTTCATTTTGTCCTGCCAATGTGGCATTCTGGGAAACATAGACCATGTTTTCTATTTTACTTATTATAATAGAAACCGTACTTTCTTGTTTCAGATTTCACTAGGGATTGCAATTCAAAGACCATTTATCTTTCTCACTATTTAAAATGCCCTTAGCAGCTATCATCCTAGCATAAAAGTCGGTTAATTTTGGACCCTTACCTTTTTTTAATGTGCCACTTGGAATACGCACGCAGGACAAAAATTGCAACTTCTACGATCTCTTGTTAGAAATGAGAATGGTTTGTTATTTTTCCGTATTTTAGCAAATGGAATATTTAGCAAACTGTGAATGTAAATTAAGAAATAAAACGTACACATCATTACAACTCCTCACTTAAATATATACTGGGAAGATAATTCTGCTGCTGGAGTTAGAGAGCTTATTGTTCCAAATATTTGGCATACAGTTTCTAGGCATTGTAAGGCTTCATTTGTTCTCCCTGTTGCATTATTAGTTTCTATAAAAATACTAGAAATTTTTTTACTATTACAAATAGCAAACATTAGGTCAAGTGCAATGTGGCATATCAACCTTCTGCAAATGTTAAAATAAAAAATGGCCTTCGGTGTTGTAGGCAAATCACATCTGTTTTATTTCTTTTAAATATTATAAAGTGATCATTTGTAATGAAAAGTTCAAAATTTTTACTTTATTTAAAAGGAAAAATTAAGAATTCAGCTTGAAGTATGATAATAGAACTTAGTCATGTAGCAAAGAAATACTGAAGAAAAAATAAGTCATAGATTGCACCTAATGTGAAACACACACATGACATTTTAATTACATGCTATATATGTGTTAATATTTTATTTTAAGTGCCATAAATCTCTAATTTGTTATGAGAACATATAAAACTATGATTGTGTTATAATCACTAAAATAATGAGAATAATGTAAAGGTGCTAGCAGAACTGAGTTTTCTAGAAAATAAACTTTTAATTAAAAACTATAACAGATTTTTAGGTAGTATTTAACTTATATTACGTTTCAAGTTCTCATGCATGTTTGACATTAGCCATTTCAAGTTCAAATGTATATGAGTATAGTAGATTGACAAAGTGGACCAACTTAGTCTAAATATTTTATTTTTTAATTATAATTAATTTTTGAAATTACATAAAAATGGCATTCCAGTCATTATGTCTATGAATTCAGAGCCTGTATCATTATTTCCAGTGTCTAAAATGTATTTGTGAAGACTGTTCAAAGCACCCAGAGGATGACAGAGGCCATTGTATTACCACAAAAAAGAACCCTTCTGAGAGTTGGAAGAAAGAGTTTTACTCTACGTTCATCCACTAACTACCTTTGAGGCCCTGGGAAATTCAAGGGAGCTTAATCGGCAAGGTTTCACTTTTCAATAAGAAAAGAAAATTTGACTACATTATTTCATTTTTATTATTATTATACTTTAAGTTCTAGGGTACATGTGCACAATGTGCAGATTTGTTACATATGTACACCTGTGCCATGTTGGTTTGCTGCACCCATTAGTTCATCATTTACATTAGGTATTTCTCTTAATGCTATCCCTCCCCCATCCCCCCACCCATGACAGGCCCCAGTGTGTGATGTTCCCCTCCCTGTGTCCAAGGGTTCTCATTGTTCTATTCCCACCTATGAGTGAGAACATGCAGTATTTGGTTTTCTGTCCTTGCAATAGTTTGCTCAGAATGACTACATTATTTCTAAGCCTACTTTACTTTAAAAATAGAAACCCCATCACTGATGAATCTTTACTGCTCATGAACACGAAACACATTTCAGCACACACTGGATTCGAAGCCCTCTAAGGAGGGAAGGGCCCATATCATCACATAAACCCCCAGTGCCCAGCTCAGTGCTGTATGCATTCCATACGCAAGGCACTGGTAGAAATTTGCTGCGTAAATGAACACATGAATGAATGCATGAATATTTTCTCCCAAGTTAATACTTTTCTTGTCATGAAATGATCTTGCCTGGTGATTATTTATTTTCATTGTCTAATGTTATTCCAGTTATTGTCATTAGAATCAGAATGCTTATCAAGCAAGTATAATGAATGTTAAAAGCACAAAAGTTTGGTTTTCTTTGCGGATTTGATGTGGGTAAACTTGACTTGCCGGATCTTCACTCACAGATTCAACATTTTAGAAGGAATATGTTCAGCCATAGGAATGGAAAATTATTTAAAATTATAGAAAAGGTTTAACATTTGTCCCCTTAAAGTGAACTAGAAAATTCAGAACAACTTTCCTATGAAGAACCATAGACAAAGCATAAACCAGACTGGGGCCTTATAAGGCTCTGAAGTTTACGCGGCCGCAGTCTTGGTAGGAGACGGACATTCAGAGAGAATTCTTTTCAATTCTGAAATAGGTGTCTGACACGCTACGAATATGAGCAGGATGTTTGAAGGTTTTGTGAGAATAGAAGGATAAAAGTTGAAATTCACAGCCAACTAGTTTGGGGTTCTGCTAACCTGCCTGAATTTAGCAAGGAGCCCTGAAAAGCTGTACCTCAGAAATAAGGGTGAAGCAACCTTACTTCCAACCTCCAATCTCAGTCCCCGAAATTGGGGTAGGAGACCACAGACTGCTGGGGTCTCTGAGAGGTGCCTGGCAGACATAAATGCAAATCCCCTCTGAAAGAAGTTAGTGTTGTCCTAGGCCTCCAAATAATTCTTAAAACAGTTTTATTACATATGGTGCTTGGCACCTAAGAGCAAAAGAATGAAGCTAGAAATGTTTGTTTCCCCAGAAAAGGTCACTCTTTATCTTCCTTACAATAGATTTTACTTCCATATAAATTTGTCACTAAGTATAAATTCCAGTCTTATTATATTCTTTATTTCTTTGTAAGTATTTTAATCAGAACCTAAATGAATCATATAAAGTCTGAGACTGGCAGCACCACAAACTTTCAAAACATGTGTCAGAGCTATTGTTTAGCATATAAAAGGAAAAGTAGTACTGTCTTTCTTCTATGACAAAATTTTTGTTACTGCTGAAGTAAAATAACATTGCTGAGGGAAAGATTTGTTTTCTCCCATGAATATTGGCATAATTAAAATGGATATAGTTGAAGCATTCTGGTCTTCAATGGTTGTGATTTATTTCCACTGACAACTTTTTAAAATTGTGTATAGATGTTTGAGGAGGGAAATTCTCTGAAACCAATTTTTTTTGAAAGCATAAGCACCTAGTATTTTCATGTCACAATTGGGAAACTATTACATAGCTAATAGGTCATATGCAGTGTGTACGATTTGCTCTTCTTTACTTAATCAGAAATTTATATGGCAGTAACTAATGAAATATGTTTTCTCTTTCAAATGAATTTTTAAAATACTAAATTAAAAAGTGTTTTTTCCTATTTTAATTACAAAATTCCAAAATAGCACCAGAGAGTTGTGTTATAGAAAAATGTTGCAAACACATTAGCTTATCAACATTAAATCAACATCTTGGAATTCCCAAGGGGTTGGTATTTGAACATGGGACCTTTGGAAAGAGATTAAGTCATTAGAGCAGAGCCCTATGAATGGGATTAGTGCTTGTATAAGAAGAGACTGGAGAGACTTGACTCTCTGTCTCTGTTCTCTGCCACCTGACAACACCAGAAGATGGCCATCTATAAGTCAAGAAGCAAGCTCTCTTCTGACACCAGATCTGCTACTTCCTCCATAACTATCAGAAGTAAATATTGTTCAAGCCAGCCAGTCTAAGGTATGTTTGTTATAGCAGCTTAAACTGACTGAGACACTAAGCGTTTGATACATGTTAACTCACCGAATCTTCCCAACAGCAACATGATAGAGAATAATGCCCTTAGTAATGACGACATTTAAGTAGCATTTACTATATTAGCATAATAAAATATCACAGTGATCAAATATTAAGTATTGTCAACATTTCTGTTCTGTAGATGAGATGCATAAAATTAAGTTACTAAATCAAGGTCACAAAGAAAACAGTGACAGGACGAGTGGTGGAAGTGAGCAAGTATAGCTTCCCCAGTCCGGGTTCCCAGCAAACACTCCTAGCAAGAAGGGACCTCTTCTCTTGCCCTCTCTCTGTCTTATTCTTCTCCTCTCCCTTCTTTTCTCTTTTTTCTTTTTTCCCTCCTTTTTGCTATGCCTCTTTGTCCCTCTCTTTCCAAATCCGTCTGCAAGTGGACTAACATTTTAATTGAGTGTGATAACTGGTTTCTGAATCAGAGAGAGAGGATCTGTTCTCTTTCCAGAATCACAAGTATATAGATTTTGATAGGCTATTTAATTAAATCTATCATATTTCTGTTATTGCTAACAAAGGTTTATGCACACAGATACACACACACACGGCCCAAGCAAATCATTTTAATAACAGTGAAAAATATTAACCAAGGTTTTGGTTAATTTTCTTCAAAAGGTTTAATAACATGAGGGTTATATAAGTATAATCTCTCAATCAGCACGCACAAAATTTTGTTAAAATGCTTTTTCACATGTTAATCTCATAAATCTAATAAAAATTCATTTTAAAGTAAAATTTGATAAAATATGTATTACATTTGTAGGACCATCTCAATTGCGACAAAAGAAGGTGGATGAAAAATGTCAAGTACCTACGATTTCTTTAATTACCTGAAGCTTTTTTTCTCTTTTCTACACCACAGTGGCTGACTAATCTAGGGGTAATATGTTATTTCACCAAATAATGCTGATCGTCTACTTTATTGCAGTACTGATTTAGAGATGTACTACAGACTGGAGGCTGTATAACACGGCTGAAACCTGGTTATCATTTTTAGTAAATGTAAGGAGTCAATAAATATTATAATCAAATTTACTGTCCTATTAGTGTTAATTAGGTTAGCTTCATTTGACTCATTTGCTGCTGCAGACTTGTCTTATAATATGTCTTTTCTTAAAAGATATCAGTACTTGTGAAAGAGCATCATTATCAAATGTGTAATTTTTTTAATATAGAAAATAATACTCAAGTGCCATGTCTTAAAATGTATGATGCACAGGCCCTTTGAAAGCAACCGCCTCCCCCACTAAATAGCTACCTATCACTTGTAAAGTGTCTTCTAGGAATTAGTACCTTATGGTAAAGAAAATAATCTTCTCTTTTGTAACATACTAATATCACATCAAAATGATCCATAATCAAGATGAGAAAGACAGCAATAGAGTTACCAGGAAGCTATGTTTTCATGCTATTTAAAAGAGGCTAAATGCTTTGCAAAAGAATAGTTTATTTCTGACAATCAAGCAGGAGGAGGTATTGCAGTTGGTTCAAATATCGCAAGAAGAAAGCAAAGGTATAAAAGGCAGATGAACTTACTAGAGATTTGAGGCCATGGATATTTAACAGCTGTTAAAGATTATATATCACATCCTACATCCTCCTATGGAAGATTTTCAAATTACCCCACCATCAAATAGATACCGTCATGCACACATGATCAAAATGAATGGAATTAAAACAACACAACAACCAAAATATACAAACTCAAAGATATGTTTTATATAATTGACATTTTCACACACATGCTCACATGCAGACACACACACACACACACACACACACACACACACGATGCCAGCTAAGATATGTCAAAATCTGAAGCAGCTGTAGTGCAAGTCAATATATTGCTTAAATACTCAAAATGTAGATTGTTGTGACCACACTGGATTTCCATATTGTATCATCAGTGTAATATAGAAGGTATGTACTCCTGGTGCCCACGTTACCTTTCTGGTTCTGGAAGATACATTATCTTCTCAGTCTCATCCATAGGAAGGAGTGACTACAGTGAATCTATGAAGCGCTGTTAAAAATACATGTATTCAGCCTCAAAAACACTCAATCCAAATTTTCTAAAAACAAAATAATGTCTCAAGTAGAAGACTTCATTAAATTTTAGAAATATAGTACTAGGTGGTGTTTTATATGGAATTAATTTATCAGGTACTGAGTCAAGGCTTACCAAGGTTAAGCTTGGAGGGAGAGGAAAATTTGGTACTCCTATTCACCTCCCAAACAAGGGAAAGCATTTAGAGTTTTCAAAGTGATGTTCTTTAAAAGGTGAATTTCCTTTGAAGTAAATAAGACTTGGATCAAAACATAGAGTTAGACAAATTTGAATAAATGCATTATTTTAAAATTCTGAGCACAAAAATATCCATGTAGACAATTTCATAACATAAGTAGATAAATAAAAGCATCACTTTAAAAACAAAAGGCAAAAGAGATTAAAGTAAAAAATTGAAAGAATGTGGGTACAGGAATATAATACTTTGAGAATATAATACTTTGAGAATAATATTCAATATCCTCCAGTGTTCAATTTTATGAGTATTTCATTGCTGCTCTCCTTTTCAAATTTCTGGTTTTTATCAAATCTGAGGTACCCAATCTCCTTTAAAAAGCCTGTTATTTATCTTGTTTAGTAAATTAAACACATACATGCACTTTGAAATTAATTCCATTCTGGTTTATCATAAAGGAGACAGAGATTTCTGGTAATTCATAGGATAAAAAAAGACTCTTCTCACCCCTGTATGTCTGAATTTACTAATTAGAGTTGACATAATTATCTGTAGATTTCATCTTTTAAATCATGGTCTACAGAACTCTTTAATCTCACAGGTGCTTAGAGTACTTAAGATAAATAAAATAATGGTAAAATTTTGCCTTTGAAATACTTTATCCTATAATTTGAAAACATACTTACTATAAATTAGTTTAGAATAATGATATTTCAACTCTACTAAATTATATTTTTAAAGTATAATTAGTCAAGTTTTATCTCCTGAGCAGAAATTTTTCATTAATTTGTGTTCCCTTCTCACATTTCAAATTGTTCTCTTCTCCTAACAAGTACTACAAGTACTTCCAAAAGGCAACAGGTCAATTGTCTACCAAAAGGGGGCACATTCATTAGTTACCATGACTATGTTCCAGATAACATGGACAAGAGACAGAGATTGCTGTTCCAAGTCTCAAAGACGTTAATTTGCATTTCCATCCCCACATCCAGCTTGGACATATTCACTGTTGCCTATAATTCAAGAAAGTATATGTTATTGTAGAACATCATTAGAACCATACATATGATTATGAAAGATGGATGAAAGACTAGTTTATACTAATCCTAGTAGGACTTTAGCTCATGTTCATCTTTCTTTTCCTATGTTAGTCCTCTCATGCTGCCGTGACAAAATACCACAGACTGATGTCTTAAACAACAAAAATGTATTTTCTGACGGTTCTGGAGGCTAAAAGTCCAGCATCCAGGTGTCAACCTGGATGAATTCTGATGGGAACTTCCTTCCTGGTTTACTTTCTTGCTGTGTCCTCACGTGGCCTTTTCTCTGGGCATGGAGAAAGTGCTTTTGTGTCCTCTTCTCTTTATCAGGACTCCAGTTCTAGTGGATTCCGGTCCCACCCCTATGACCTGATTTTACTTTATTTATCTCCTTAAAGACCTTATCTCCAAATACATTTGGTGTTAGAGCTTTGATATAATAATTTGGTGGGGATACAGTTCAGTCCATAACACCACCCATCTGGCTAAACCCAAATTGCCCAGGCAATGGTTGCCAAACTGTGACTACAGTCTTTGCTGCCCGCTACATTCTGCCTCATGTCTATGGTAACCCAAGTTTTTCCACAGCTTCCAAGAATTCAAACAGTGTATGATTCTTTTTTTTTTTTTTTTTGAGACTGAGTCTGGCTCTGTCGCCCAGGCTGGAGTGCGGTGGCCGGATCTCAGCTCACTGCAAGCTCCGCCTCCCGGGTTCACGCCATTCTCCTGCCTCAGCCTCCCGAGTAGCTGGGACTACAGGCGCCCGCCACCTCGCCCGGCTAGTTTTTTGTACTTTTTAGTAGAGACAGGGTTTCACTGGGTTGGCCAGGATGGTCTCCATCTCCTGACCTCGTGATCCGCCCATCTCGGCCTCCCAAAGTGCTGGGATTACAGGCT